>NW_026539242.1:0-89706 GCF_027791375.1 Indicator indicator | reverse complement strand
TGCCACCAACGTGGTCACACACTGCCCTGGCACAGCTGCTGACAGAGGAATGTCAAACATGGCCACCCTTGGCCCTCTATGTGGTGGCTGTGGCCACCAGCATGTCTCTGCAGGGACAGGGAACACAGGGCTGCATGTCCCCTGCCCTGTCCCCAACAGGGACTCAGCTTTCAGTCCTCCCAGCTCCCAGTTCTCCCAGCAATGCAGCTCCCAGTCCTCTCAGTATCCTGTGCTTTGGCAAGTCCCCATCCTCTGCTCCAGTCCCAAGGCTCCTGAGGGTGCAGCCAGGAGCGGTAGGCAAAAAGAGGGGCAGGGGGCAATGGGGAGGTGGTGGCTTTTCCATGTCCTTGACCCTGGCCAGGCTGGGTAGAACAGAGGGACAATCCTCTGTTGGCAGATGATCCAAACATGCCCTAAGGTGGAGGGTTTCCAGATCAGATCCTGCTTGACCTTTACAGGAAACCCTCATTTTTGAGCCCCTCACTTGAAGAGGTGCTGGAGTGTGTCCAGAGAAGGGTAGTGAAGCTGGGGAAGGGTCTAGAGCAGCTAGATCCTTGTCTAGGACTTGTGAGGAGCAGCTGAGGGACCTGGGATTGTTCAGCCTGGAGAAAAGGAGGCTGAGGGGAGACCTTCTGGCTCTCTCCAACTCCCTGAAAGGAGGTTGGAGTTAGGGGTTGGTCCCTTCTCCCAAAGAATAAGTGATGGGACAAGGGGAAATAGCCTCAAATTGCACCAGGAGAGGCTTAGGTTGGACATGAGGAACAGTTTGTTCCCCAAGAGGGTTGTCAAGGGCTGGCCCAGGCTGCTCAGGGCAGTGGTGGAGTCCCCATCCCTGGAAGGGCTTAAAAGCCATGGAGATGTGGTGCTGAGGGCCATGGTTCAGTGGTGACCTGGCAGTGCTGGGTTAATGGTTGGACTCCATGAGCTTCAAGTTCTTTTCCAACCCCAATGATTCGGTGATTCTCTTTAACCCCTTAAAATTCTCTCTCACAAGATCTCTTGAAGCTCAGCAGGAGGACCAGATGTACAGTGGCAAAAATCGCCCCTGGGGGTCAGTCCCGGGGTGGGGGAGCAGTAATTCCAGACCCTGGGATGCGTGGCCGGGAAGGCAGTCCCCGAAGCAGGCAGTCCCTGAAGCAGCCAGCGTGGAGCTGCAGGATCTCAGCCCGGCAGCAGCTCCACCGGCTCAGAGGCACCATCTGCTGGGAAAGCTCCTGGCAGGAGCTGCCAAGGCCAGGTCCCTTCCTGCAGAGCCTCAGCTCACAGCTGCAGCGGGGAAGCAGAGCAGGCAAACACAGCCTGAAACCTCCAGCATCCATGGCCACCCCTAACGGAGTGACTTGGCCACTGCTCAGAGCCTTTCGAAGCTGCTTTTAGGACACCTCCTTCCAGGGCAAGGTTTCTTTAGGGCAGGAGAAATTGTGGTCATTTCTCTAGCCCTTGTGGGTGTTTCTGCTCAGTGCAGGGACCCAAGAAAGTTGCATAGGGGGTTGCAGAAGGAGGATGTCCTGGTGACTACAGGATAGTGGAGCATAATCCCAGTGTCTGCAGGCACTGAGGCTGGCACGCACTGCAGGGACAGTGGCCAGATCCCAATGTGGCAGGAGAAAAGTACCTGGAGCTCTGCCACCACCAGCCAGGTCCCCGAGGTCACAGCGTGCAGGGCTATTAACACCCCTCAGCCTGGGCAGGCTGGAGTGGCGCCAAGAGTGGGTGGAAAACAGCCCCTGAGCAAGGCCTGATGGGGATGGGAGAGCAGCTGGGAGCCAGAGAATTCTCTTGAGTAGCCAAAAAGCTACCTGAGCGAAGCCCACTGTACGGGGAGATGCTGCCTGCTTCGGCTTCTTCCTGACCCTGTGATTTGTGTTTCTTCTACAAGATGTAGCCAGCACTCAGCATGCTGGGCCTGCTCCTCAGCAGTGACCATCTTGACCTGAGGCTTCATCTGAAAGTGGAATCCAGATCTGAAAAATCAGCTCCTCTCACTTCGTGGCTACACCTCAAGAGTCTTCTCAACACGATGAGGTGCTGGAGTGTGTCCAGAGAAGAGCAATGAAGCTGGTGAAGGGTCTGGAGGAGCTTGTGAGGAGCTGCTGAGGCACCAGGGGGTTTTCATCCTGGGGAAAAGGAAGCTCAGGAGAGGCTTTCTGGCTCTCGACAGCTCCCTGGAAGGAGGCTGGAACCAGCTGGGGGTTGGTCTCTTCTCTTAAGCAACAAGTGATAGGACAACAGCCTCCCCAGGGGAGGTTTAGGTTGGACATGAGGAACAATTTCTTCTCCTTGATTCTTGTCAAGGTTTGGACCAGGGCAGTGGTGGAGTCCCAATTCCTGGAAGGGCTTAAAAGTCATGGAGATGTGGTGCTGAGGGCCATGGTTTAGTGGTGCCCTGGCAGTGCTGGGTTACCAGTTGGACTCGATGACCTTGGAGATATTTTCCAACCTTTATGCTGTGATTCTTTGCCAACAAAACATTAAAGTCTCCAGAGCAGGGTCAGTCAGATTCTGCCCTTGGGATGCTCCTAGACCCTCAGTTTCTTTCAGATTCTTGGAGCCTCAGCATAAATCTGATCTGATCAAACCAGCACACCATCTTATATTTCACAACAGATTTTTCTCTCTCAGAGAACCTTGTCAGTGAAGATCTTCAGCCTGGCTCAAGAATGGTGGAACAGACACAGATCTTATAATTTAGTTGTAAGTTACGTTCAGAAGTTTCAGAAATAGAGCTTCCAGCTCTCCAAAAGCTTCTTGCTTCCCCTTGTAGTGCTGTGGTGGGTGTCAGGAATGCCTGTGGTCTCCAGTAGTCACAGGCTGCAGGACTAGATGGCTCTAAGCAGGTTTTAAAAGCAAAAAAAAAAAAAAAAAAAAAAAAAGTGGAAGTCTGAACTTCTGAAGGTTTTTAGAGTTTCCAAGGCTGTAGTGTGCTGGAAAAAGAACAAAACCAGGTCTGAAGACAACATCTTACTGACCTCTTTCTGTGTCAGGCCAGAAAATGCAGCAGCAATGAATCTTTTTTTGCTGGATTTATGCAAAGTATCTGCAGAATCTCCACACAAGGAGCAAGACAAACCACCGAAGTGACTTCAGAGCAGCACAGCCAGACAGATCTGCATGGCTGCTCAGTGCACTCCCAGGCTGCTCAAGAGGCTGCTGAGTAGGTGCCTGCTGTCTGCCAGGTTTGCAGCGAGGTGTGGTGCTTTCAGCAGCTCTGAAAGATGCTCCCCCACGTGAGGAAAATATGGTTTTGGGACGAGCTGGTCCTGCTGTAGACTATGCATTCTGTGGGCTGCAGCAGGAGCGTTTCTTGCTTTGTTGGCATCCTTTTTGGTGCTTTCAGGAAATAATGTAGCAGCTCTTAAAGGCATCTTCTGTCTCCTTGGAGGGAAGCCCGTGGCTCTGCAGGGGTGCTTCGTGGGTGAGAGCAGAGGGGAGCCTGGAGCAACAGGGGCTCCCTGGGCAGAAACCTCATGGGGCCACTCAATGTGACAAAGCTTTTTTCAGGTCAGCACCAGACCTCAGCTCATGGTGACCCGGGGAAACCTGCATTTGGGGACGCTGAGTCACTGCAAGCTTGTTGGAGGTACCAGCACTGCTGCTGCAAAAGCAAACATCATTCCAGTCAGCAAGACAGCTCCTCTGAGTCAGTGCCTCACAAGTCTTGGTGCTGGTTTTCACTGGAGAAACTGGGGCAGCTGCTGGCTCCTGGTCAAACCCCAGACAATGTGAAGAGGAACTCGGCAGAGGAGAGGCACACATTCTGATGGGGCTGTGCATGAAGCTCAACATACACTGGAGAAACAGGAGGTGGGAGCCACCGGAGAGGGCAATTCCACCAGCTCATGGTGTTGCTGAAGGAGGTTCAGGGAGGGAAAAGGAGGATGGCTGCCTGGTGCCCTCCTGTCTCATTTCCATAGGTGTAGGTCCATGACCGTAGAATCATTTTGTTTAGAAGAGGCCTTTAAGGTCACTAAGTCCAATTGTTAACACAGCACTGCCAAGTTCATCTCTAAACCATGTCCCATGGCACCATGGAGGACACTGAAGTGCTGGAGTGTGTCCAGCACAAATCTTGTGAGGAGTAGCTAAGGGACTTGGGGTTGTTCAGCCTGGAGAAAAGGAAGCTGAGGGGAGGTTGGAGCCAGGTCAGGGTCAGTCTCTTCTCCCAGGAAACCAGCAACAGGATGAGAGGAAACAGCCTCAAGTTGTGCTGAGGAGATTGAGGTTGGATGTGAGGAACAGGCTTGGTCTTAGAAAGAAGGCTTGATCTCAGAAAGAAATTCTTCACAGAAATAGAGATTGGCCTTGGAATGGGCTGCCCAGGGAGGTGGTGGGGTTGCTGTCCCTGAAGGTGTTTAAGAAAAGCCTGGATGAGGCACTTAGTGCCATGGTGCAGTTGATTAGTTAGGGTTGGGTGATTGGTGGGACTGGATGATCTTGGAGGTCTCTTCCAACCCGGTTGATTGTGTGATTCTGTGAACATTTTCCCCGCTAAGAATTGTCAAGGCCTGGCCCAGGTTTAGTGTGAGCTGGCCGCCCTGCATTAAAGGTTGGACTCCATGACTTCAAGATCATTTCCAGCCCGAACGCCTCTGTGGCACAGCCGCTCCCGACAGGAAGCCCTCGGAGGGGGCAAGAGCTCCCAGAATGCTCTGCGCTGACGGGGCTGGCGCCGTATGGCGGCCGCGCATGCGCAGCTCCCTCCCGAGGCCGCGGCTGTGCCCTCTGCCTTACTTCCGCGGGCCCAGCGCGCCTGCGCCGTCCGCGTTGGTGGTGTGCGTAGGCGGTCCCCGCGCCCGGCCTCTTCCCCGTGCGCGCAGCCGCCGTGCGCGCGTTCTCCCTCCTCGGGGCTACGTGTCTGCAGCTGGCGCTGCTGGCTCGGCCCGGTTCGTTTCGGCGCGGCGGAGGGAGGCGGCGGAGCTGGGAGGAAGCGGTGGTGAAAGCGTAGCAGGAAGCGTAGCGGAGGGTGACCGCGAGTAGTGCGACCGGTTAGCTCCC
Source organism: Indicator indicator (assembly GCF_027791375.1). Taxonomy (NCBI): domain Eukaryota; kingdom Metazoa; phylum Chordata; class Aves; order Piciformes; family Indicatoridae; genus Indicator; species Indicator indicator. Next base: position 84,711 of record NW_026539242.1, on the reverse strand, counting down.
CGCCGGAGGTAGGAGCTTGGTCGCCCCCTCGCCCCTGTGTGGCGCAGCGGGATCTGAGGGGACGCACAAAATGGCGGCGGGTGGAGACGGCACCCTCCGTTACCCCCATAACGACCCCCCCTCCCTGGGCCTGGCCCCGGTCGCCCGCAGGAACCCCCCGCCACGGCGGGGCCTGGGAGCAGCACGGCTGTTGGGCTGCCCGCGGAGGGGACCGCGGTGTAACGGCCTCGGTTGCTGCGAACGGAAGCAGCCGGTGAAGAACGGCGTGTTTTGACCGGTTATAACCGCTGAAGGGCCTTGGAGCTGACGACCCTTCGCGTGTTTGTTTCGCTAGCGAGGGCTTCAGCGCGGCGGCATTGGGGCTGGAGCACCCTGCCAGGCCCTGCAGGCAAACAGCAAGGCCCTGCACCGTGGTGTGTTTCCTTCCCATGCGAAGGGCAGGTGAATAAACAGCTTGGAAACGGGGCCGTAAGGAAGGCTTGTGTGCGTTGCAGCCGGGCCCCTGGCACCCCAGCAGTGTGCGTATTGAATGCCCAAGTTTGATACAAGATGTGTTCACCCAATCTCAGCTTTTACACGTTGGATTCAGTTAGGGAAATGCCCCACTGGCTTTCTGAGCCTTACATTTCTCTGCGTCTAGCGGCATTCCAGTGAAAGCTCAGACCTTCCATTAAATCCATCAGTTCAGCACGTTGCATGGAAACAAAGCGATCTGGCACTTTGGGAATAGTGGTTTTGGCTTTAAAAGTGGCCGTTGAATGAAGCAGTAAGTTGTGGTTAGGTGGAGAGGTTGGCTTTCATCACCTATGAAAGCTCAGACCTGTTTTCTGGCACCTCATACTCACCTGTCTTCAGGGGGGGGGTTAAAAAGATACTTTTCCCATTGCTTGACATTGAAGCTGGCAATAATTGAGCTGCATTTGGTCAAAAAGACAGAAACTAGATTTCTTTTCCCCTAAAGCAAAGTGTTTTAGCACCGTAGCACAAGCTGGTTTGTAGGGTTCACCCAGGAACCTTGCATATTTGGGAATTTACCTGGTTATTAGCAACTTGGAGATGTGCTGCTGTAGTATTTTTGGTCAGTTATTTTAATACAGTGATACAACTACTTGGGGTTTTAAAATTTGTTTTTATAGGATTATTTTGAAGAAGCACTGAACTGATTAAATTAAAACTCCCTAACCCTGGTTTCTAGCCCAGAATTGATGTGGAAATGTGTGCCTGCTTTTGGGTTATGCTCTTCTGTGTGGTATGTGATCATCCAGCAGTCCTTTAGAATATTAGATGATAAAACTATGTTGTGAGCTGTCCATGAGGGTGGATGTAAAAGTGAGGTAATTATTTTCCCTGTTGAGAAGTCAGCCTTCAAGGACAAGAAGTATCTTTTAATTGTGTGTTTTTCTGATTTAAAGAGAAAAGTCATCTGCCAGAACTAGCAGCACACTAATGCTGGCTAGAAGGGTGGAGGACATTGGGGACTAGACCGAGCTCCTCTTCTCCAGCTTCTCTGACAACAGAACTGAGGGGTGTTTGCCCAAGGGTGGGGTTCTGAGTGGCTACAGAGCTCCCAGCTCCACTGGATTCCTTTTCTTCCCTCCTGTTTCCTGAGTATTTTGCAGCTTGGTTTTGGGACTGAGCTCAGTTCAAGCTCAGCTGTGCTCATGTCTGTCCTTCCCAAAAATGAGCTCCTCTGGGTATGAAATGGGAAGAACATTGAGACTTCTTTTGAGTCTTTGAAGGTAAATAGGATGTTTTCATATTTCAAGCTCACTATTCTGAATGAGGTTGGGGTTGGGTTTTTTATAGTAAGTTTTAGTCAGAAATACTAGTGTTTGCTCTTTGCAAGGTTTTTGGGCACATCACATCAGGTGTGCAGAGCTCAGTACGCTTCAGAGCTGGTGTCTGTATGTCAGTTCACTCCCCAGCCAGCATGCAGGATTTGTATTACTCTAAAACACGATGGAGCTAAAATGCCCTTTTGGTCCTGTTTTAAGAATTCCTTGCTGAAAAACTTCTGCTGATTGTGTTTCTGAGGTGTGGTTTTTTGTTTGTTTTCTGCTCGTGTAAACTTGATGCATTGAACCCCATCAGTGCTGGTATGGAATGGAGTCTTTTGGAGTTATTTCCATGAATAATGTTACTGAGCAATGCTGGCTCTGGATGGGATGGAGTTAATGGTGTGCACAGCAGCCTGTGAGCTGTGGTTTGGATTTGTGGTTAAACTGATGGTCACCACTGGTGCTTAGGCTAGCACTGAACAGTGGCTGTACAGTGTCAGGGCTTTCCTGACTGGAGCAGTGTGTGACTGTGAGGGATATTTCCAACCATGTAATGCAGCAAAAATTGGGGTAGAGAAGGAGAAAAAGGGGGTTTTGGCTTCCAAGATATCATTGCTTGGAGTCTGTTTGGGCACTGATCTACCTGTGGAGGTGGTGAGTAATAGTTGCCTTTGCTTTACTTTGGGTTTTTTCTGTCTTTATCTGTGAGTTTTCTCACTTTTTGTGCTTCCTTTTCTCCCTGTCCTGCTGGGCTGGGGAGCAGATGGCTTTGGGTTGTTTGGCTGCTGGCCCCACCATTCTTTTTGGGGCTAAGAGAGGAATGGATAGATTGGATTGGAGCATGCTGCACAACTTAGTGCAGATTAGCTGCTGCTTGAAGCGCCTTGAAAATACAGCTTCCAGCCTTTGCTGTTTGCTGTGGGGTTTTGTTTTGTCTGGGAAACGTGGTAGAAGCAGAGCTTTGAGCCTGGTCTGGTAATTGGCCAGTACTCTGGGAAGCATCCCCTGGAGACAAACAGCAATTCCACCTTCCTCCTCCACTGAGATGAATCCTGCCAACCTTGTTGCAACAGCCCCACGGTTTCTTGAATATCCTGATGTAACTGAAACGTTCATAGTGTACTGGTGAACCTGGTTTTGATTTTGACTGTAACAATAGTGCCCTGCTGCCATCTCATCACACTCTGAATCCGCCAATCCATGTTCAGCTGTTAGTGGATCCACCTGGCTGGGGATGGCAGTTGGGAATGTGCCCTGCAGCAGTTGGTGGCACCAGCATGTGGGAGGGTTTGGGCAGGAGCCTAGAGCAGTTTTCGCCTCCTGTGGCCTGGAAGTGTTTGCCTGAGCAGGTGTGTGAACCTGAAAAGGTAGACCGCTGAAGGAGGGATGCCTCAGCACTGTCAAAAGGTATCAGCAGCATGTTCAGCACCCTCAGAGGAACTGGAGGGTCCCCGGATCTAAGGATGATCCAAATGGACACTGTAGCTAAACCAGTATGAGAGTCAGCACGAACATCTGTTGAGGATGAAGTGTTTCCTCAAGAGTTATCTGCTCAGCTGTGGTGGCAAGTGGACCAGCCTGTTATCCAAGGGGAGGAGTGGAGGTGTCCAGGCATCTGGATGATGTCCAGCACCCGGGGACTCTGCAGCAGAGGTTGGTGTTGAACACGCTGGTGCCAGCTGGCAGTGCCTGCCGATGGTGGTCTGGCCCACATGCAGCAGAAGAGCTGAGGCTGCAGCTTCTCCTGATCTTGAAGGGATGTCTGGTCTGCCATTGCAGGAGCTGGATGCTGAGTGCTCCAACCAGGAACAGGGTGGCCAGACAAGAAAGAGGGTTTGACCGTTTGGTGTGGATTTGATGGTCTGGCATTGGAGCACAAGACTCTGGTGGACTTTGGTGCCTGCTGAAGACAAGCCATACACTGACGTTGTTGTGGGCAACACACCATGGAAAGTGTTTGACAAAGGGAAAGAATAATCCAGATCCTTCTGAAAGTGGAAAACAAAACAAGGTCAAGGGACCTACAAAGGAGATCCAGGCCTTGGAACCGAAGTGGGAAGATGAACGTGGTCATGGTTGATTATCTAATGGCCAGGTCCCTGCCAGCTAACAAAAGAGGAACAGCAGCTTTCCTGGGCCTTGAGGCTTACTGGAGGAGGTGTGTTTGAGTTGAGTCCTCTCTGTTGAGTAACCCAAAAGCAGAAGTGTTTTGAGGAAGGCCTTGCAGACCTTCACAGAGATCCAGTGTGAAATGGTTGATGTGGTTGCCCTGGGGCTGGACTGGACTGGACTGGCCCAACTGTGAGGAGCAGAACAAACACCCCTGGGGCCAACTCCAAGTTTTGGGAATGTTTCATATTTCATCCCCTGGGCCGGTGCTATGTTTTGCATGTGTATCTGGACCAGGTGAAGGAAGCATCAATGGTTTTTCTCTTCCTGGGCACTACTTGTATGGCATCAAGATTTTCTTCCCTCACTGCTGCCTCCTCTCCCTCCTCTTCTCCCAGAACAAGCAGACAGGGGCGGGGGTGAAAGGCTGGGAGGGAACACAGTTGGGACAGCCAACCCAGTCAGGCCCAGGAGCTGTTCTGTGCTGTGTAATGGCTTGCATGGGAGTAAAAAACTGGGATGGGGAAGAAAAGGATGGTTTTGGACTTGCAAGGCTGTGGGATTTAATCCTGGGTGACCATCTTCTGCCTGTGGGAGGAGGCACTGAGTGCCTTTACAGAATCCCAGCATAATGGGGGTTGAAAGGGGCCTCTGGGGATCATCCAGTCCAACCCCTCATGGAAGTTCAGATGGAACCTCCTGGGTTCCAGTCTGTGCCCATTGGCCCTTGTCCTTTCACTGGTCACCACTGAAAAGAGTCTGGCCCCATCCTTTAGATATTGATCAGCTTTGCTTGTTTTCACTTCCCCCTCTGATAAGGGTGGGGAGATGGTAAGGAGTGTCTGAGGTCACCCCCCAAGTGAGTACATCCTATCTTGTTTACTTTTAGGGAACTGCAGCTTCTGTAAATTTTTTCTAGCTGCTTTCATATTCAAGATGGCTATGTAATGGTTTCTGTAATGGTTTCTGTCAGCATCTCACTAATATTTGACATTGGTGTTCAGCTCACTGAGCAGCTCATTTTGTACCCTGTGATGTCCTGCTTAGTTGTACAAATTGGGTGGAGGAAGAAAGAGGAGGGTTTGGGCTTGCAAAGAGCTTTCCTGGGTGCTGCCCTACCTAGGGGGGGGCTATGTCACCGTTTAAGCTTTCAGGGCAAAAGCTCCACAGGACAGAATTTAGATTATCCTCTCTCAGGGTGAAAGGCAGGAGAAGTAAAGGGGTAAACAAAAGGACTTGCACAGAATTGAAAGTTAAGAAAACAATTTTAACAAAAAATAAAAGGTATTTAGGGAAAAGGGATGTACAGAGGTATTGAGGAAAGGAATATATACAGAGACAGGCAAACCCAAAGGTTGGATGGCAGTGGACTCCCTGGAGGTAGGCCTGAACACTTGGCAGCAGCTCCCCACCCGGCAGGAAGGCAAGAGGCAAGAGAGAGAGCACTGCCCCCTTAAATAGAGGATAGGAAGGAAAGGAGAGGGAGTAACATGACCTGGTGACTCCCCCGGCGTCGGGTTCCACCCTAAGGTCCCTTTGTTAACATTTAAACCACGCCAGGCTGAGAGCCCTGGGGCTGTTGAGCCTGGAGAACAGTCTGAGAGGGGATCTGACCAATGCTCAGCAAGAGATAAAGGGTGGGGGGCAAGAGGATGTGGCCAGACTCTTTGTCATTGGTGCCCAGTGACAGGACAAGGGACAACAGGCACAAACTGGAACTGAGGAGGTTTCACCTGAACTTCCATGAGGAGAAACTTCTTTGCTGTGAAGGTGCTGGAGCCCTGGAGCAGGCTGCCCAGAGAGGTTGTGGAGTCTCCTTCAGTGGAGAGATTCTAAACCCACCTGGACATTGTGCTCCTGGGCAAGCTGCTGTGGGTGCCCTGCTTTAGCTGGTGTTGGACTAGAAGATCTCCAGAGGTCCCTGCCAGCTCCACCATGCTGGTGTTCTCTAAGCAGATAGCCAGAACATTTCTTTTACCCATCCATTTTGGGAAGCTCTGTGAAATTGACTGTTGAAGTTAAAAGGAAAGCAAGAAGGCTGTACCTGACTTTTCTGTGAGGCTTTGAAGTTTGAAGAACTACCTTGTCCACCTGAGGAGAGTTGTCTTTGAGGAATTCTACCTATTCGTTTCTGATAAAGCATCAGCAAGCTGCTTGGTGACTGCTGTGAAACCAGTCAGGATGTCACTGCACCAGCAAAGGCAGTCCTGGAGGATCAGAGACACGCCCCAAACAAAGCTCTGCTTGAAGAGGAAGGGGACATTCTGGCCTTAAATATCCAGAGCATTGTTTCCTTGCTCTTGGCATGGCTTTATCTTTCAACTGTCTGTTTCCAGTGTTTCTTTTGAGAAGGTCAGTCATGAGACCCAGCTGATGGAGGCTTCACTGCAGCACTTGACTGAATGTCAGGAGAGAATCTGAGCCTGTTTATGTGCTTGACCTCTTTTTACTGCTTTTTGAGTTGTTGATGGGGTCGGGTGATGAGGAAACTGCTCAGATCTGTTTGTGTTCCTGTGGGGGTAAATTCCTCCCTGATTCAGGAAGGTTGTTTCAAATGCTGGAGCCAGTCTTTTGCCAGAGCAGTGGCTGAGAATGTGACTGTTGCAAGTCCTGTTCAGGGAGCATCCAATTCCAAGGCTGTTTGTTGGTTAACCTTTTTGGAAGGACAGTGAGCAGGCCCAGCATTGCCATGCCCTGATGACAGCCTTCTGCTGGCTGCTTCTGAGAAAAGTCTCTGTGTGTCTGTTTTGCTTAATTAATATCTTGGATAATGGCTGCCATAACATCCTCATAGGTGTGCTCAGGAAGTATGGGGTGGATGAGTGGACAGTGAGGTGTGTTGAGACCTGGCTGAAGGACAGAGCTCAGGGGGTTGTGATCAGCTGTGCAATCTGGTTGGAGGCCTGTAGCTCACCGTGTCAGGGCTGGGACCAGTCTTGTTCAACGTCTTCATCAGCAACTTGAGGGATGGAGTGAACCCTCAGCCAGTTTGCTGATGATACAGAACTGGGAGGAGTGGGTGACACCCTGTCAGGCTGTGCTGCCATTCAGTGAGAGCTGGGCAGGCTGCAGAGTTTGGTGGAGGGCAACCTTCTGTAAGAGATTCTGTACGAGACCAAACCCTTTCCATGCAAACCCAACGCATTCCACACCTTGCCTCTGTGAATCATATAATTAAGAATTATCATTAAAATGCACATTCATCGCATGTTCTTCACACTATTCACTCAACAAGAAGAACTCAAACCAAAGCAGCAGCATCCCAGCACAGACCAGAAGTGAAGAGTTGGCTCGTGATCCACCCCTTGTGCCTTCACCACAACTACAACTCCAGCATTGTGTTGTTCTCCAGCTGTGTCCAGCCCAACTTTTGCCAAGAACAAGAGGAAATGGCTTCAAGTTGCACCATGGGAGGTTTAGGTTGGATATGAGGAGCAATTTATTCCCCAAAAGGTTTGTCAAGCCCTGGAACAAGCTGACAGGGCAGTGGTGAAGTGTCCGTCCTTGGAGGGGTTTCAAAGATGTACTGAGGGGCATGGTTTAGTCGTGACCTAGCAGTGCTGGGTTCAGTCCAACAACTTCATGATATTAAAGGTCTCTTCCAATACAAACAGAGATTTGTAAAATGAGGTCTACTGATATTTTCACACTAGTCATGGTTGGCTTTGATTCTGTTCTCTCTCCAAGTACTTTCACAATGAGAGGTTTGGTCTGTTGTTTTTTGCTCTCCACTTTTGGGAGTTCTCAGGAACAGCAAGTCTGAAGGGCAGGCAGGAGATGATTTTAAGTGTTTGCTTCATGGTCTGTTTTGAAAGTGGCTAGAATGAACTTGGCCTAATGTGCAGTTGACATTTAAATATGCTTTGATTTGTTGAGGGAGATGTTGGATGAGGGCCTGGTTCTGGGGTTGTCTGGTGGGAATCTTTGTTATGGCTTCCTTTTTTTTGATGAAGAGAGGTGGATGATGTTACTGTAGGTACTTTTTGTCCTTGGCCTGGCTGCAGTTTGTACTTATTAAGATTAAATAATTGCCAATAGAACTTTAAAATGTGACAGCAACAAGTCAGAGGGATTCAGCTGTAAAATCTGAGTCTCCCTGCAGCTTGTCTGTGGTTCACCTCTCTCAAGCTGTGTGTCATTTTTGTCTTTTGAGTTGTGGTTCTCAAGCTTCAGTCCTTACAGATGACTGATATGAGAGAGGCACGTCCAGTCGCTTGAAAAAAACCCCTCTATTTGGAGACAATTTAAGTGGAAATTTGAAAACCATACCTGTGGTGGAGTTAGTATTGGTGAGATCAGAACCTCAACACTGCAGAGGTCCAGCATGTGAGTTCAGAACCACCCAGGTGTATCTGCAAGCCCTGCTAAAGGTACTTGGTGAAAAGCTGCCAGTAAACCTCATTCAGACCTCACCTAGAGCTGTGAGGAGAGTGACACCAGCTGGTTGTCTGGTTTGGGGAGATAAAGTGGCAAGGGGTGGGGTGAGGGTTTGTTGGGGTCCTTTTGCCTGTGCTGGTCCTGTGGATGAGGCACTTTGCTCTGAGTCTGTTACAAGAATTTCCCAGGCTTGGTGGTATTTAATTTTTTTTTTTAAATTTGTTAGTGTGAGCATAACTTTGTCTTATTCTACCTGCATTTGTACTTTCTTTTACTGCCTGATGGGACCAGGTTCTTGGTGGCTTGAGCTGAAATAAAAGCTGGCAGCTTCCATTGCCCTTGTGCTCATAAGTAGATGGTTCCAGTTTCTGTATGATCTTACACCTGTTGAAAGCTGTGTCAATCAAAGATCTTGCCTTTAACATCTGGAAATGAATTATTTTCTAGCCACAGAGCTCAAATGTTGTCACTCCCTTGGAATACTTTCAGGGTATAGTAGTTTACCCCTGAGAGTGGTCATGGGAGTGTCCTCCTGAAAAACTCTGCCGCTGTCTTCAGATCAAGTCCACAGTGAGCTGGCATCCCAGTTGTAACTGTTGAGGTTACAAAACTATTGTAACCAAACCACTGGTGTTTGTAACATCTACATAATGGTTTCACTTGGGTTTTGCTTCATAAATGGGGTTTGCTATTTTGGCTTATTGTCATTGTAAATAAAAACCAAACTGTTCTGAAGCACTGAAATGCTAAGTTTTGGAAAAGTTTTGAGTGTCATCTCCAGGTATGTTGTCTGTGATGTTTGAACTTGAGTCAAGTTCATTTCCTTAATTACCTGTTAACCACTGCATGTTAAGATGTTATGCAGTGCAGAAAAAAACCCAAACCTGTTCCACTGAGTTTTGAATCCCAAAGTACTATTTAAACTGTCACTAAAGCACCTTGCTGTGACCTCTGTTGTTCTCACTGGTTATAGAACCCACAGCATAACGTAGCTGAAAAGATCAAACCATCTAATCCTTGTCTTTTAACTTTCAGCTTTGTGTTATTCTTGGAAAGTTTCGCACCACTTGTGAATTCCTTGCACCTTGGCGTTGGGAGCCCACTTCTGTTGGGCCCTCCTCCTTTACAGTTTGCTCACATTAAGACACAGTTGGCTCTTCAGCAGTTGACCTCGGTTGCTCCCAACGCTTCTGCACCTCCTCATGCTTGGTTAAATCAGGTGGTTCCGAAAAGCACAATGTTTAGCCCTAGAGGAACTTTACCTCAGAGGCCCAGAGGACCTAACCCGTCTGGCACAAAGCCTCCAGGATCCTTTACGGGAAGGGGTGCAGGAGGTCTTCAGAGAAAACCCACGCCTGGAGCACCTCAAGGAATGCCACCGAGATGTTCGGGGCAGGAGACACTTCAGTGGACAGGTTCCCAGAGGATAAACGTTCGGGTAACTCTGCACAGGCCTGATCCGAGGAAGGTGAAGGAGAAGTCAAACCTACACCAGGAGCAGAAGGGGGAGCCTCGCCCAACTCGCTGGGATATCAGCCCGTGCCCGGCTGGGATGAGTGGGCAAAAGCCACCTGCCTCGGCGCGGATCTCAGAGCAGAACTCCAACGCCCAGAACCGCTACACGCCAGAAAGCGCTTCCAGTATTCTCGCGAGTTTTGGGCTGTCCAACGAAGATCTGGAGGAGCTCAGCCGTTATCCAGACGATCAGCTGACGCCCGAGAACATGCCGCTGATCCTGAGAGAAATCCGGATGCGTAAGATGGGGCATTCTTTGCCTGGCCTACACAGTCAGAGCCGGGCAGAGGAACCCGTGGGTGGTAGCGGCGGTGCGGCAGTCAAGAGTAAAGTGATCGATTACGGCCATGCGAGCAAGTACGGTTACACCGAGGACCCCCTGGAAGTGCGTCCTTTCAACCCCGAAGCGCTGCCGGAAGAGCCCCTGGAAGCACGTGTGTATGCTCCTGAGGTGCCCAGCGCGGAGAAGAGGGAAGAGTTCCCCCGGGAGCAGAGCGTGCCGATGGCTGTCCCACCGCCGAGCGTGCCCTGCAATCCGGTGTTTCAAGTTGAAGATCTGATCAAACAGACAAGATTCCAGATCGATTCCTCAAACACTCAATCCTTTTTTCCAGCTGAGGCTCCGGGGAAGGTGTCCGGAATATGCGTAACGCCTCCTGGACTCCCTGGGGTAAAACCTGTATCCCAGCCTGTGATTGCACCCATCATGCCACCTATGATGCCACCCATCATGGCACCTTTGGTGCAACCCATAATGCCACCAGTCATGCCTCCTCTTGTCCAGCAGCCCATGCCCCAGCACGTGATGCCACCAATGACCCAACCTCCCTTTGCTGCTGAAATCCCGACTGTAAACCATCACGAAAGACCTCAACACGAGTCTGGAACGAGCCAGCCCAACGCCCAGAGTGGCTCGGGAGCGGCACCCAAGCCCTTCCGCCCACAGGCCGAGGAGCCCTTTAGATCTCCTTTTGGCATCGTGAAAGCATCGTGGCTTCCTGTCCTTCCACAGTCCGATGCCCAGAAGATCAAAAAATTGCCCACCCCATCAATGATGAATGACTACTATGCCACGTCGCCGAGAATATTCCCACATATGTGTTCTCTGTGTAACATTGAGTGCACTGAGATGAAGGTGAGTGGCTCTCAAAGATTATTCCATAAACCTGTCCTCGGCATCTTACCTGCTGCCCTCTTTTAATGAACTAATTATTTCCTGAGTTGTGCTGCGGGTCACCAGTTTGAGATGTGCTAGAAGTTGGTGCTGGTAAATCATTGTAACTGCTGCACGGCCTCTTCTGTTCCAAACTTCATTTCACAGTTGCCATGCACGTTGGGTTTATATTTGTTGTTGTTTATTAAAAGTGATTTGTGTCTGCTGCAGAGGGTTTCAAATGACAAAACCAACCCTTTATCAATGAAGCCAAACTGTATCGGTTGAGTTTTTAGGCTCCTTTCTCCAAGAACAATGTTGAGGTGCTGGAGCATATCCAAAGGAGGGCAGCAGAGCTGGTGAAAGATCTAGAGCACAAGTCTTGTGAGGAGCAGCTGAGGGAACTGGGGTTGTTCAGCCTGGAGAAAAGAGGCTGAGGAAAGACCTGGCTCTCTAAAGCTCCCTGGAAGGAGATTGGAGCTAGCTGGGGGTTGGTCTCTTCTCCTAGGGATCAAGCCCTGGATGAGGCTGCCCAGGACAGTGATGGAGTCCCCATCCCTGGAGGATTTTCAAAGCTGTGTAGATATGGTGCTGAGGGATGTGACCTGGCAGTGCTGGGTCAAGGGTTAGATTCAATCTTGGAGATCTTTTCCAGCCGAAATGATGATGTGATTCCGTAAGTAAAGCATCACCTTCCTGGACATGGTCCTGGGCAGCCTGCTCTGTGTGACTCGACTTCAGCAGGTAGGTTGGACTAGATCTCCAGGGGTTCCTTCCAACCCCTACTGTGCTGGGTTTGGGGGATTGATGTTAAGTGGGGGACTAAAATGTATGCACAAATCAAATCTCAGTAGGGTAGCTGATAGATGTTCATTTATTCATGCCTCCCTGCCCCCCCCTACAAAGTCTGTGTTAAAACAAAGCAGCCTATTGAGCTGCAAAGATTTAATCTTCCAGACGTGGTCTGTGTGACACTGAGTGTCCCCAAGGCTGGAGGCTGGCTCTGGGGGATGCACAAAATGCTTCATTCAGCTGACTGAGCATTCAGCTAGGAAGCCAGTAACAGTTTCACCTCTTAAAGGAAGAAATGGAAGGAACTGGGGAATACTGGGAGAGAAAAAAGCATTTTGATAGCTGTGGGGGGGTTTTCCTTGAAGGCTTAGGCTTAACGTGTCAAAAATGATTAAACCCTAAAAATTAATAAGTCATTATTAGTTTCATGGTTAAAGAATCATCAGGAAATGTGTGAAAAGCCCATGGGGGGTGGTAGAGGGAAGGCATTTTGCAGAATGATGGAAGATCACCAAGTCCTGTTCAGGCTGCATGTTCAAAAGCCAAAGGAATGGGTAAGTTGGTGAAGCTGTCTTGGGGCTGCGGACTAAAAATCCCTTTTCATGTTTTTTTACCCTGAAGCACTCAAGACCAGGCAGAAATGTGGCTGTCTCTGCAGCCTTGAGGTCTTAAAAGGGACGAATTTAGCTGAAAATGCGTAAAAAGGATAGATTTGGGGTGTTGCAAATGATAGACAAAGCTCTTCCCAAAGGTGTCATCTGCCCAGATGTGGATTGTTCGGTAGCTTGTTTGCTGGTGCTTTCTAAACCAGAGCAAAAGTTACTCCTAAAAGTTCTTCACAGATCACCTCAAGCTTTATTCAAGGTGATACCTTCTTGTCCAAAGGGTGCTGCAGCGAAGTGTGTGTTCTCCAGATGGCCTCACCTTATGGCAGCTACTCAACCTTTGCTCCCTCTTGTGGCTGCTTCTAGCTCTGGTAGAAATCTGGTACTGATTTTGTTCTGTATCACTTTTTTTTCTTCATGTACACCTGCTGCTGCTTGGGCAGCTCAGACTGTTCTGAGTCCTCAAGGGACGAGTCCAGGGAGTGACCTGGTGGAAAGCAGCTTCATGGAAAAGGGACATAGGAATCCTGATGGACAAGTTCAGCATGAGGCAGCAATGCCAAGAAGGCAAATGATCTCTTGGAATGCATCAAGAAGACTGTGGCCAGCAGGTCGAGGGACCTCTACCTCTACTCTGCACTAGTGAGACTGCATCTGTGGAGTATTGTCCTCAGCACAGGAGTGTCCAGCAGAAGCTATGAAGATGCTGAGGGGCCTGGAGCATCTCTCTGAGGAGGAAAGGCCCTGGGGCTGTTGAGCCTGGAGAAGAGCAGCCTGAGCGGGGATCTGATCAATGCTCAGCAAGAGCTAATGGGTGGGGGATCAGAAGATGGGGCCAGACTCTTCTCAGTGGTGTCCAGTGGCAGGACAAGGGGCAGTGGGCACAAACTGGAACCCAGGAGGTTCCACCTAAACAAACTGGAAAACTTTTTTTTGGTGTAAGGATGCTGGAACCCTGGAGCAGGCTGCCCAGAGGGGTTTTGGAGTCGTCTCCTCTGGAGAGATTCCAAACCCATCTGGGCATTCTGAGCAATCTGCTTTGGGTGACCCTGCTTCAGCATGGGGGACTGGACTTGGGGCTCTTTGGAGGTCCTTTCCAGCCCCACCATGCTGGGATTCTCTTAACCAGAGAGCTTGGGGGTCAGTCATTGGATCAGCACTGTTCATGTCATGGGTAATGGGATTGAGGGCACTCAAGCTTGCAGATGACACCAAGCCAAGAGATGTGGTTGACATGCTGGAGTGATATCCATCCAGAGGGACCTGGACAAGCTTGACAAGTGGGCCCCTGAAAACATCATGTAGTTCAACTGAGGCCAAGTGCAAAATCAGCATCTGGATTGAGGTAATTCCAAGCACAAATAGAGGCTGGGGCATGAAGGGATGGAGAGCAGCCCTGTGAAGGTGTCACTTGACAAGAAGCTCAGTGTGAGCTGGTGATGTCTGAGAGCAAAACCATTTCCTGGACTGTATCCCAGGCAACATGGGCAGCAGGTGGAGGGAGGGGATTCTGCCTTTCTGCTCAGCTCTTGACATTTTACAAGTGCCTGTTGTGACAAGACAAGGGGTGATGGTTTGAAACTGAAAGAGGGAGGTTTAGACTGCAGAGGAAGGACCAGATGAGCTTTTTATGTCCCTTCCAACCTAAACCAGCCTGTGGCTCTAAGAGGTTGCAGCAAGCAGTTTAGAAATGCTGTGTTCTAAATGGTGTTTTGGAAAGGTGGCAGATTGGCATGGAAGTAGACAGGCAAAGGTGAAGATGAAGAAAGGCACTGAATGAGGAAGACCACCTCTCTATCCAATCTTGAAGATACTGGACATGTGAAAAACAGTTTCAACCATGTGAAAGTGCTGAGTTTTAAGCTCAGACTGTTCATGGTGCCAGGCTGTCTTGTGCATTGTTTTAACCCAGACTTGAAGTACAAACTGCTCCAGGATTCCTTTTCTTGAAGCAGAAGCTTCATTGCTGATTGGAAGAGACTTCAAGAGTGTTACCTGTGGGTACTTTATTAAAAACAACATGATTGTGGATGAATGTGAAACCTGGCTCCTGCTCCTGAAGAGTCCATTTGCCTCTCGAGCTATATAGTGACTGTTGAGTGGTGGCCAAAACATCTCATTTGCATCATCTGAGGTTCTTCCTTGTTCCTTCAGCTTGGCTCTCCCATAACTGCAGTGAAACATTGGCTGAGGTTTGGTTTGGAGTGAAAACCACTTCTGGCATCCCCCATCACATTGCATTTCTCTCTGTAGGCCTTTCTTCTTGAGTATCTAAGTTGCTTAATTAATGAGATCTGATGAGATCAGAGCTGAGGTAGCCTCGAGATGACTGCAGCATCCCAAAATGCAGAGTTCTGGTTTGAGTGTGTGGCAGCTGAGCAAGCAAATGGATTCTCTACTTCTTCTGTAACAGAAAAGAATCCTGAACACCTCTCCTACAGAACTATTTATAGCCATTCAAAGGTGGCTGTTTGTTCAGAAGTCACCAATTATGACTTTACACATGGCTGTCTATGGTTCTTCAGGCAGGTACCAGCTCTCCAACAGGTTATTTAGTATTTGAGCATTATGGCTTTGGGGTGAACGATGATTATCATGGACTTGAAGCTTCTTGTTGTTGGAGCAGCACCAGAAACATGCAGGGTTGGCCCTTCTACCTTGTGGTAGGGAGGGTTTCATGGTGTTGGCAGGGATGGCTGTCCACAGTGCTGTGTTCTGAGAAAAGAATCAAGAGAGGGCTTTTTGAGCTAAGAAAGGAATTTAAAGAATGACTTGATGCTGAAGTGGCTTGCTGATCTAGAAAGTGTCTCAAAAATGGGTGCAGTTATGTCCTGCAGCCTTTCTTCCATGAAGAATACCCAGTTTTAGTCTTGGGTAGATAGAATTTCTCCTTAATGTTCTTATTTCAAATCTATTTCCAAACCCCTCAACGTATTGAGACATTTTCTGAGTACATGGAAGGGCAGCTTCATTTTCAAGTGGAAAAGGACTTGTGCTGGAATAATAAAGTGGGATTTCTCTGTCCTCAAACACTTGTCACTCTGGAGCACTGTAGATTTGTGCTCTTGTCAGTATGATGGATCACCCTGACTTTTACAATTTTTGTTTGCTGGCTTAAGTAGATTTAATGTGAAGGTGATGTTCTCTTGAGTAGCCAGGCAATCCTTGAGATCAATCCAGACTGGGTGATGAAGGGCTGGGGTGCAGTACCCAGTGGAGAAGGACTTGGGAGTGCTGGGGATGCAAAGCCTGGACATGGGCTGTCACTGTGTGCTCAGCCCAGAGTCAGCCTGTCCCTGGGCTGATCCCCAGCAGCGTGGGCAGCAGGTGGAGGGAGGGGATTCTCCCCCTCTGCTCTGCTGAGACCCCACCTGCAGTGCTGGCTCCATCTCTGGAGTCCTCAGCACAGACAGGGACCTACTGGAGAGCGGTCAGAGGAGGCCACAGCAATGCTGTGAGGCCAGGCTTGAGAGATTTGGGGTTGTTGAGCCTGGAGAAGAGAAGGCTCCAGGGAGAGACCACCTGGTGGCCTTTCAGTACTTAAAGGGGCCTGTAAGAAAGCTGGGGTCAGACTGTTGTGTGTTGTTTTTTTTTTCCTACCAACTTCTACAGCTCAAGTGTCATCAGTATTGTTATGGAGAAGTATTTTAGATGAGGAAGTTGGGAATAATTGTAGGACAAGAGGCCTGAAGTTGTGCCAGGGAAGGCTGAGGTTGGACATGAGGAACAATTTCTTCCCAAGGTGGTTGTCAAGCTCTGGAAGAGGCTGCCCATGGCAGTGGTGAAATTCCCACTCCTGGATAGGTTTCAAAGCTGTGTAGATGTTCTGCTGAGAGCCGTGGTTTAGTGGTGACCTGGCAGTGCTGGGTTAATGGTTAACTTGATCTCAAAGGTCTTTCCCAACCTAAATGATTCTCTGATTCCAAGATTCTAAATGGAGCCTCCTGTAACTGAGGAGTGCAAGAGGGCATTGGCATAAGGAAGGCTGTGAGAAGAAGGTTGTGTTTGTTAGGGAGGACAATGTCCCCTTGTTGAGTGCCAGGCTCATTGGATGGGAGCTAAAGCTGCTTGGAAGCAACATCTGGTGGACGCTGCGTGCCTGTTCGTTGTGTGGGACCACGGCGTGGGACACTGGAAGCACAATTTCATTTCATTTCCACAAGGAATTTGTTGTAGCCCTTGAGCAACAATCTTTTCTTGTCTGACTTTACACATCAGTGGTGGCTTTAAGATTGGTCAGTAATGACAAGAGAGGGGGAAAATGGTGTACACTGGTGAGCTGCTTGTTCCTTACCGTTGTGTGTGCTGTGTGTCCCTCTGCTGGCACAGATCGTCATGGCCTTAAGCTCCACTGTCTTCTACATGAGCATAAATCGTTTGGGTCACAGTCTCATAGCACATCTTGGCCTTGACAGGCTGATGGTGCTGCATGCACCACCTTCTGCACTGCCAAAGCTCTGCCCTGGTCACAGGAGCATTTCCACCTCATCTGAGTGAACTATCATGAGCTTTGCTTTTAGCCAGTGTGGTCAGCAGTTCTGTGGCTGAGCAGGAGTTCCTCATGCTGCCAACTTCACATTGGTTCAGCTGTTGTTTTCTGAACTGGCATGTGCTCAGAAGTGAGGTGGCTTTTCACAGTGCTGTTGTTTGATAGAGCTCTGTTGTGTGGAGCTGAGCCTGCCACTGCACTATTCAGCCATTGTTACTGGTGTTTATGAAAACAGCCAAAAGTTGGGTTTTAAGGATACTTAGTTGTCACTGACATGATACCTTACAGCTTTAGGCCACGCCATGTCTCTTCTCAGTAGCAAACTGTCTGCAGAAGTTCTTTCCTTAGGTAGGTCACACGTGGTGTTCCCCAGGGCTCAGCTCTGGGGCCTGTTCTCTTTATTCTCTTTATCAGTGATTTGGATGAGGAGTCAAGGGCACATTCAATTTGCAAGTGACACCAAGCTGGGTGGAGTGTTGATCTGCTGGAGGGTTGGAAGCACTACAGAGGGATCTGACCAGGCTGGATTGATGGACTGAGATCAGTGGGATGAGGTTCAACAAGGTTCTGCACTTGGTCACAACCACCCCATGAACACTCCAGGCTTGGGGCAGAGGGGCTGGAAAGCATCTGATGGAAAATGACCTGAGGTTGTTGGATGATAGCAGCTGGATATGAGCCAGTATGTGCTCAGGGGGCCAAGAACACCACCAGCATCCTGGGCTGGATCAGCAGTAGCATGGCCAACTGGACCAGGACAAGGACTGAAGGATTGTGCCCCTGTAGTGGGCACTGGTGAGGCTGTATCTCCAACACTGGGTTCAGTGCAGGAAGGATACTGAGGTGCTGGAGTGTGTCCAGAGAAGGGCAGAGAAGCTGGTGAAGAGTCTAGAGCACAAGACTTGTGAGGAGCAGCTGAAGGACCTGGAGTTGTTCAGCCTGGAGAAAAGGAGGCTGAGAAGAGACCTTCTGTCTCTCTGCAGCTCCTTGAAAGGATGTTGGAGCCAGGTGGGGTTGGTCTCTTCTCCCAAGAAACAAGTGATAAGAGGAAGTGGTCTCAGGTTGTGCCAGGGGAGGTTTGTAGATGTGGTGCTTAGGGACATAGTTTAGTGATGACCTTTAGTGCTGGGTTA
Source organism: Indicator indicator (assembly GCF_027791375.1). Taxonomy (NCBI): domain Eukaryota; kingdom Metazoa; phylum Chordata; class Aves; order Piciformes; family Indicatoridae; genus Indicator; species Indicator indicator. The sequence goes on along the minus strand of NW_026539242.1, from coordinate 66,760 downwards.
AAGGTTGGGCTTGATCTTGGTCCTCTTTTCCAATCTTAATGATTCTGTGAGTCTGGGTTAGTGTCATCAGCTGTTTCCTATGGAAAACTTAGGTGTTGGGTTTTTTTTAAAATAAATTGTGTGGAAGATTTGATTCCCATTGACCTTTAGCTGTAAAGTGATCAGATGTGAATGTTCTGGAGCTGAAGGCATGTGGAGTCCTGCCTCTGTTCAAACATTTGACTTTAATATGCCATGCTGTGTCAGGGCTTCTCTTCAAGTCAGCTTAATTCGCTCTCTTGGTGATCATCGCTCTGACAACCTGGAAAGCTGCTGATGGTTGCCTTTAATGCAGCCAGCTGTTGGATCAACCTTTTGTGTTCAAAGCGTGGTGACATCAGCCCAGTGTATTGCTGGAAGGAACAGGCTTGTTTGATATGATACATTTGGTTCATCTTCTTAATTCCTTTGTCTGTGTTAAGAGCTTCTGCTAATCACGAATCATTTTAATGTTTTACTTAAGGGGGAATAATCTGAAGGGAGAAATTTGGCCTTGGCAGGTGAAATTTGATGGAAGGTGAAATATGACAATACCTAACTGGCAATTGTCGTCCAGTGCTGATGTTTTCCAAGCTAATCCAACTTCTCTCGGATGTCTTCTCTCCCCTCAGGACTGGATCTTGCATCAGAACACTCCGTCTCACATCGAAAGCTGCCGCCACTTACGCCAAGAGTAAGGAGCCCCTTTGAAAAGTTGCCTCAGTGTTAAAAGTGGTTGCTGTGCGTGGCTGTGATCTGTGACAGTTGACAGGTTTCCAGAATCCCAGCATGGTGTGGGTTGGAAGGGATCTCTGGGGATCATCCAGTCGAACTCCCCTGCTAGATAAAGCAGGGTCACCCACAGCAGTTGCTCAGGATCACATCCAGGTGGGTTTGGAATCTCTCCAGAGAAGGAGACTCCACAGCCTCTCTGGGCAGCCTGCCCCAGGGCTTCAGCACCCATCACAGGAAAGAAGAGATTCATTATACTCCCTATGGAACCTCCTGGGTTCCAGTTTGTGCCTATTGTGCTGTCACTGGGCATCACTGGAAAGAGTCTGGGCCCATCCTCTTGCCCCCCACCCTTTAGCTCTTGCTGAGCATCGGTCAGATCCTCTGTGCGGCTGCTCTTCTTCTGGCTCAGCAGCCCCAGGGCTCTCAGCCTTTCTTCCTCAGAAATGCCCCATGCCCCTCATCTTCACTGCTCTCTGCTGGACTCTTTCTGGTACTTCCTTGTATCTCTGAACGGGGGAGCACAGACCTGGACCCAGTACTCTAGATGTGGCATCACTGTGACAATAGAAGGGGATGTGAACCTCTTTTGACTTTCTGGGCATGGTGTCCTTCACACAGCATGAGGGTGGTCACTGTCTGAATGCTTTCAAAAGTGGCTTTAGCCCAGTGGGTAAGAGCTGGGCTGACCCTTAGTGGTCCTGGAGTACAGAATGGAGAAACTTTTGCTCAAATGCTGCTGTTTCAGTCACAGTTGTGTTTTTGTCATTTCACAGGTACCCTGACTGGAACCCTGAGGCTCATTCCTCAAGGAGGTAACTGCCTTTTGGTTACAGATTGTTTTTTGTTAATAGGTACATGGGTAATGAATGCAATTAATTCTCCTCCTCTGCTTACTGGCAGGCTGTATTAGCGCTTCATGTGTTCATCAGAAATTTGTGTGTGGAGCTTTTGTGGGTTTTATCCTGAGGTGGTTTTGTAAAACAAGTTACCCAGCAGCTAAAACTCTCACAAGGAGGAGAGTGAACTCTGGATCTCGAGACTGATGCTGTCAGCAGCCTCCTCCTGACCCTGTCTTCTCACTGGCCTTCAGTTTGGAAGGTACTGGCTGTGATACAGCAGTGAGACTGACTAGCAGTAGATCTCTGGTTAAACTGCAGGAGTGATTCTGAGCTTTTTAGACTGGATCTTTGTTCCAGTTCAACCACTCTGGGTTGCAAGTCAAAACCGGTTTGACAGTGGGCGTGCTGGGGTTAGCTTTTGCATCACAGGCCATGGATCCCTTGGGAAGCTGGGTGATTCCAAGCTGGACAAACACTGGAATTCATGAACTCATGTCTCTTCTTTGCTATTAAGTTTTTAAAAACACACCCTGTGGACCGATCCAAACTGGATTGCAGTGAGATCTGGTTCAATATTTGTGTGTGTTTTAACTTGCATACAAATTAGAGTGATAGGGCTTGAAATTTTGCTTGATTTTTCCTGTGGCTTTGCATTAATTAGTCTGACATTCTGCCTAGGGTGTGAACTGCTCACAGAATCCCTGGTTCCCAGCATGGTGGGGGTTGGAAGTGACCTCTGGAGATCACGTAGTCCAACCCTCCTGCTAAAGCAGGGTCACCCAGAGCAGATGGCCCAGGGTCATGCCCAGGTGGGTTTGGAATCTCTCCAGAGAAGGAGACTCCACAAGCTCTCTGGGCAGCCTGGTCCTACTATCTTTAGGTGGAACCTCTTGCATTCTAGTTTGTGCCTGGTGCACCTTGTGCTGTCACTGGGCACCACTGGGAAGGGTCTGGCCCCACTGGCTTGACCCGCACCATTGAGATATTGTTCAGCATTGATAGGTTGTTTCTCTCATGGATCTCTTCATTATTTTTCCCATATTCCCCATCCATTTGACATCTCTGGGTAGCATCAATATGTAATAGAAGTATCTTTACATGGTCCTCTTCAATCTCTTTCATTCCCACTCATTCTTTCAGATTTAACATCTGAAAATTTCTAGCTTCCAAACTAAATTTGGCAGAGGCAAGGAAACTATCTTAATTCATGGCTTTCATGGATCCTTTCCTATTTTTCTCCCCATAGCGCTGCAGCTTATAACTTCAGAGCTTTTTTTGCAGCTTTCTCTTGTTCCACGTGGGTTATTTCCTCCTTCTTGCTTCTTTCCAGTTGTCTCTCCCTTATCCTAAACTCCCATACCCACCGTTACCAGCGTGTAAATTGTTCATAACAGAGACTCTAAACCTTCTCAGTTTGGTTCTTTTGTTCTTTCAACCCTTCTTTTCCACCTCCTCAAACCCCTTTTTGTTTGCCTTTGCTCCGCTAGAAATGCTGTGGAGAAAAAAGAAAACCAGACCCCCAGGCGCCGCTCCAGCTCGGCCAGTCCCAGCCCCAGGCGCTCCAGAGCCCCGAGCTCCAGCTACTACCACCGCCGGTCACGCTCCAGGTCGCGGAGCCCAGGCCGCTTCCGGCCCAGGCGCCGGAGCCGCAGCCCTTGGTACGTGCGGCGCCGCAGCCCCAGGTACAGGTCGAGGTCTCCGCACCGCTCCCGCCACCCGCCCAGGGCCAGCCCGCGGCCTCGCAGATCCTCCAGCCATGACCGCTCGTCCAGGAGGTCGAGCCACTCCCGAGGTACGGCCTGCGCGCTGCCCCGCGGCGGCTGCCTGCCCTCCGGGGAGGGCTGAGCTGCGTCCACACCATCGCCAGCCGCGTGGGGGGTTGGAAGGCAGCTCTGAATGTCACCTAGTCCAGCCTCCCCGCAGGCACCAGCCGCCTTCAGCTAGATGAGGTTGCTCAGAGCCCTGCCCGACCTGAGCTGTTTCCAGCTGTGGGTTGTCTGCTGCTTCTCTGGGCAGCCCGAGTCTGTGTCTCAGCACCCATACAAGTAAAGAACTTCTTCCCTGGATTTAGGCAGTCTCCCCTCTTAGTTTAAAGCCATTGCCCCTTGTCCTGCTGAAAAGACTGTCCTCATCTTTCTGAGAAGTACTTGTGGTGGGTTGGAAATTCCCCCCAAAATAAAATTGCCTGACCAGCTCAGTTAGAAAGCAGATGAAGCTGCTGTATTTACAAGCAAAACTACAATCTAGAAATGAAATGCAATGAATATGTACAAAATATACAGTATTTACAGCTATTTACAATTTACAGACAGCACAAGACCCACCCCCACCCCCCACCCCCCCCAGACAAATCAGGGGACTACTAATAGTTTCCTTGCTCCCTTCCTCCTATACCCACAGGACAAGAGAAAGAGTAGAGACTTGTTTGTTAATACTCAGCCACAACAAAGCAATGCAGCCAAGGTTAGCAAAGCCAGCAGAAGCCAGAGCTAGTATCTGCTAGAGCAAGGAAGCAAAAAGAGACAAAGTTGGTATACACAACTATCTTATGTTGGTAATCTGACTAAGAGATTATTTAGAGCTTATCATTATTTTCCTTTTTTACATCCAGTGGTGATTTATTTACATTCTACTACTTTCTGTTCAAGATCTGTGGAAAATTTTCAAGGTGCAGCCTAAAACTACCATTACTGAGCTCTAGTGGGAAGGAAATCTAGGTGAAAAGCTGTGAAAGAACAGGGAGTTCCAGAGAGATCTTAAGGGTGAAATGCAAACCATTTTAGAGCAGAAAAATGAGGAAAAGAAGCAATTAGGGATCAGAATAAAAATTTCCTACAGAAAGAAAGCATACAGGAAATTAAACTTGGATCATTAAAGAATAAATTAAAACATCAGCCTGTAGGACAAGGAGCCAGACAGAGCAGGATACAGAGTATAGCAGAAGGCATCAAGGCAGCGACTGCTGTTAAGTCACTGTGGGAGAGGAGGATTCACGTCTCGAAAATTTACTTTTTGGTATTCCCTGATGCAGAAGCACAGAATCCTAGAACTGGTTAGGTTAGAAAAGGCTTGGAACTCAAGAGAGTCCTACCATTAACCCAGCACTGCCAGGTCACCACTAAACCATGTCCCTCAGCACCACATCTCCATGGCTTTGAAACCCCTCCAGGGATGGGGACTCCCACCACTGTCCTGGGCAGCCTGGGCCAGGCCTTGATAATCCTTCTGGGGAGAAAATTTGTTCCTCATGTCCAACCTAACCTTCCGCTGGTGCAACGTGAGGCTATATCCTCTGACTCCTTGGGAGAAGAGACCAACCCCCAGCTGGCTCCAATAGCCTTTCTCAGGGAGTTGTAGAGAGCCAGAAGGTCTCCCCTCAGCCTTCTTTTCCCCTTCCATTCATAGAAAGGCAGAGTTGGAGGCAGTAGTGAAGAGTTTGGGGCCTGGTTTTGTAGCAGAGTTCAATAAACATAAATCTCTTCAAGCAGTGGGATCTTCAGGATCGGGATCTTCTCATGGACACTTAAGGAAGTCATCTGGAAGTGTGAAGAAGCCAGTGAAAACAAGTGGTTCTGCCAAGGCTTCCAAGAAAGATGAACCTTCTTTGCCCGAGTCAAGTTCTTCATCTCCTAAAACTGATGATGTGCCTGAAGAGAAAGAAACAAAAGATGGTGAGGAAGACTCAGCTGCTTCAACCAGTGGATCTAATGCCCCTTCTTACAATAGGGTGAGTTTCTTCATGGTTTTTCCTCTGTGCTTTTAAGAATCTCATTTCACAACAAAGGTTTTCTAACAGATGGGAAGCAAAAAACCTCTCTGGTGCTTTCTAACAGCAGAAAGAAATAACCATTAAATGTGGGTCCTTGTTCTACTGGGTACTTGTTTGTTTCATACAAGGAGTGGGGAGCTGTCTTTGGAGGAGCTTACTGTGCATATAAAAGTAAAACATACAAGTAGAAAGCGTTCATTTTGCCCTGTCAGCCAAAAAAACTGAAGCACAGAAGTTGGATACTGTAATAAGAAGGCTTCTTAGCCAGTAATTTTTTTGTTTTACTGTAGACCCTTCTTTTTTTTTTTCCTTTTTTTTTGCTTCCCTTTGCTGGTCCAGATTTGAAAATTTTTTACTTTGTTTTGCTTTTCAATTTGCAGCTGTTGAGGAAGGAGCTGCTGAGCTGTGGGACAGTCCTTCAGATATCTGATTTACCAGATGATGGCTTCTCAGACCAAGATATTAGAAAGATTGTTCAGCCTTTTGGCAAAGTTAGTGATATCATTGTGCTGCGCTCCAGAAATGAGGTATGCTTGCCCTCAGGGTGTTTTGGTGTCAGCATAGAAAAAAAAAAAAGCAGAGGCAAGTGAAGTGCTTTGGTCCTCAGCTCAGACTTCCTAAAGCAGGGTCATCCACAGCAGGTTGTGCAGGATCACAATGTCCACATGGGTTTGGAATCTCTGCAGAGAAGGAGACTCCACAACCTCTCTGGGCAGCCTGCTCCAGGGCTCCAGCACCCTCAAAAGGAAGAGGTTTTTCCATTGTGCTCCATATGGAATCTCCTGGGTTCCAGTTTGTCCTGTCACTGGACACCACTGAGGAGTTTGGCCCCATTCTCCTGCCCCCTACCCTTAGCTCAGCATTGAGAATATCCTCTTTCACGCTGCTCTTCTGCAGGCTTAAGAGTCCCAGAGCTCTTTCCTCCTCACAGGTATGCTCCAGGCCCCTCAGCAGCTTTGGAGCCTTCACTGGACTCTGTCCAGTTGTTCCCTGTCTCTCTTGAACTGGGGAGCCCAGAACTGGACCAGTACTCCAGATGTGTCCTTGCTATGGCTGGGGAGAAGGGGAGGAAAACTTGCCTTGACCTGCTGGCCACACTCTTAATGCACCCCAGGAGACCACTGGTGGTCTTGGCCACGAGAGCATGTTGCTGGCTCATGGTGAACTTGTTGCACACCAGCACTCCCAGGTTCTTCTCTGCAGAGCTGCTTTGCAGCAGCTCCACCCCTCACCTGTTCTGGTACAGGAGGTTGTTCCTCCCATGTCAAGGACCCTGCACTTGCCCTTGGTGAACTTCATGAGGTTCCCCTCTGCCCAGGTCTCACTGAACAGCAGCCCAGCTTGGTGTGGTGTCAGTCACTCCTCCCAGTTGTGTACCACCAGCAGCAACCTTTGTGTGTTCCAGGCCTTCCTGGAGATGAACTACAAGGAAGCTGTGATAGCAGCTGTGAAATACGGCGAGATGACGCCGGTGCTGGTCAACGGCAGGAGGGTGAAAATCAGCGTGGCTGAGAAGCCAAAAGCACCTCCTGGCAACAAGGTGAGCAGCTGGGAGACTTTGGGTCTCTGCTCCAAAACCTGCTCTACTCCAGAACAAATAGATGTAGTAGTTACCATGTAATTTAGATTTCTGTTTCATAAAGAGCAGCTCAAAATGTGTATGAATCTGCACATCCTAATTGCAGTGCTCCATTTTTCAGAGCTAGTGCCTAGTATCAGGTTAAACATGGGAATATTAATATATTAATACATACAATACAGATATTAATACACTTAATACAGAGGTACACACATTTGTATATAATTGTGCAGTAAAAGTTCATCTTTCTGCCCATTTCAGGCCAAAACAAGCATCAAAAAAAAGACTCAGCCTGTTAAAAAGGTTTTGCCAAGCACCAAGTAAGTGCTGCCACCCCATCCCTCTCTGATAGCCACTGCAAACCAAATGGGTTCAGATCTGTTTGGTTTCTTGGTTTTTACTGAGTTTGAGTCTTTTTAGCTGCTTTGGATATTAATCAATTGTTGCCTTTGAAGGTGATTTTTGTTTTTTCCTTCCTTTTTTCCCCAATGTACTCATCATAGAAAAGATCAGACCACCACCACGAAGAGACCTAAATCTAGCACAGGTAGAGTTCTGGTTGTCTTTTAACAGTTATTCTCTTCTCTCTCCACTCCACTACTGCTTTTTTATCATAGATTGGTTTGGGTTAGAAGGGACCTCCAAAGGTCATCTAGTCCAACCCACTCTGCGGTCAGCAGGGGCATCCTCAACTGGATCAGGTTGCTCAGAGCCCTGTCCAGCCTCACTTTTGTGCCAGTGCTTCTCTTAATAGTGGCTGAGAACAAGTTCAGGGAGCTGTGAGGTGAAGTCCTGCTTTATGCCTTCAAATAGCTGCCTTTTCATGCTACCCAGTCACTCTTCCTTTGAATAAACCCACCAAGGCCAGCCCTCAAGTAGCAATGAAACCCCACCTTCTCCTGTGCTTAATCTCTGTCATTTTTAAGTGTTTGCCTCATCTCTTGAAGTGTTATCACCAGAATCCTAAACAAATTCCCAAGAGCTGTTCCACTTCCCTAGTTTATTGGAATTAAGTTATTGGTTAGGGTTTGTATGGTGGTGTGGTTTTATTTTTGTTTTATTTTGGTTTTGTTTTGTTTTGTTTTGTTTGTTGTTGTATCAGTTGAATTTCTGCAGATTTAAACTATCTCTGTCTTTTTATACCCTTTGTGAGTAACCTAGGGAATAAGCATTCCTACTGACACTCATTTTGGGATGTTTCATGTAGGTAAAAAAGAAAAGACTAAGAAACCAACAAGTAGTAAAACCAAGGAAACTTCAAACCCTGGAGGTAAGACTGAGGAGAACTTTGAGTTAACGATGAGCAAGTGCTTTTCCATCCCTCTGTTCCCTGTCTCCAGAGCAGGTCATTAACCACAGGCATGGACTTGCCTTGCCAGGCTTTTCCTGTTCAGTGTTTTCTGCCTGCTTTTAACAAGGTCTAGGACTTTGATAGGAGACCTCTGAGTCTTTGGCAGAAAAATACAGAGCGTAGCTCATTCAATCAGTTAGTTCCATCTAGTGAAATGGAAAAACACCTTTTTTTTTTCCTGCTCTTACCAACAAAACCTATAGATGAAGACCCTGAGATCTCCACAAAAGCTGAAGTGGAAGGTGAGAAAATGACACAGTCAGAACCACAGCACATTCCAGACAAGGATGGAGTTACAGAGCCTGTGCAGACAGGGGAGGTGACCAACCCTGCACCTGTGCTAGGTAATCCTGATGTGATGATGCCATTTGTAAGTCATTTCCCAGTTGCTGTGTGAAGTCTAAAATTGTCTTCTGGAATTGATTCATTTTTTAGAGAAACCTCAGGTGCCTCAGGTGGCAGCATCAGACTTGGATGAGTTTAAGGAAGCTTTAGTTGATCAAGGTAAATTGCTGCCTAACACTATTGTCTCATTTCTCTGCTGCTGGGAACAAGATGAGAATGCTTTTGAGTTAGGCTGTTGAAATAATAGAATATCAGAAAAGAAAAATGATTGGAATAAATTCACTGACTGAAACATTCCAAACCCACCTGGACATTGTGATCCTAGGCAACCTGCTTTGGGTTATCTTGCTTTAGCAGGGGGTTTGCACTGGGTGATCCCCAGAGGTCCCTTCTAGCCCTACCATGCTGGGATTTGGGGATTGTGTGGTTATTCAATGGATAAGCTCTCCAAGCCTGGAGAAAAGAGGGCTCTGGGAAGACCTCATGGCAGCCTTCCAGTACCTGAATAGGGCTATATGAAAGCTGGAAAGGGGATTTTTCCAAGGGCTTGTAGTGATAGGATGAGAGGGGATGGATTGAAGCTTGAGGAAGGCTGATTTAGACGGGAGGTTAACAAGAAATTCTTTGGAGTGGGGGTGGTGAGACGCTGGAACAGGATGCCCAGGGAAGTGTGGATGCCTCCTCCCTGGGAGTGTTTGAGGCTGGGCTGAGTGAGCCCTTGAGCAACCTGGGCTAGTGGAAGGTGTCCCTGCCCATGGCAGAGGGGTTGGAACTGGGTGATCTTTAAGGTCCCTTCCAACCCAACCCATTCCATGAATCTCTGAAGGTGTGTGTGCTTGCTGATCCAGAGATGGGAATGAAGTTTTTATCCCTACATAAAACTGTTCCTTTTGGAAGCATTTCCATAACTCCAGCTGTCTCGTTTGAGGCTGCAAGCTAAACGAAGGAACATTTCATTGTTCACAATGGCAGTGGTGACAAAAAGTGACAAGAAGGTTCTTAGAGCTCTACAGGCTTCAGAGGTCTCTGCTGAACTACTAAATACTTCCCACTCCTTCCTAGAAGCTACGGTAACAACTACAGAGAGTGAAGAGGCCACAGAACCAGCGAGCAAGGTCAGTGTAAAGGTGCCTGACCCTGGAGAGCTCAGAGTCTGCACTTGGTGCTTTTTGGTTTGCTATCTGAAAACTTCCAGCTGAAATCCCCTGCCTCTTAATCTCCTGTGAGAAACAATGAATAGTTTCTTTTCTCCTTCCTTAGTGTGATTTGATAGATGTCTGTCCATCTCATTCTCTGGTTTTTCACACTTTTCTGAGAGTTTGGTTACTCCAAAAGATCTTTCACGCTCTGACCATCTCTGTTGCCCTCCAGTGAGTTCCTCTCTTTGGATGTTGTGGGTGGCATAATCATGGGGGGGTTTGGGTTAAGATTTTGATGAATTAACATGAGATTTGCTTAGGTGTAGATAAGTCCACAATTAGGCAGTAATTTGTGGTATTGGTTGATAGCTGATTGATGATGAGCCAGTGTATGCCCAGGTGGCCAGGAGGACCAACAGCATGTTGGCCTGGATCAGCAAGAGTGTGGCCAGCAGGAGCAGGGCAGGGATTGTACTGGGCACTGGTGAGGCTGCACCTCCAACACTGGGTGCAGTTTTGGGCCTCTCACTCCCAGAGGGATATCATGGTGCTGGAGCATGCCAAAAGCTGGTCAGAGATCTAGAGCACAAGTCTTAAGGAGCAGCTGAGGGAACTGGGATTGTTCAGCCTGGAGAAAAGGAGGCTGAGGTTGGAGCCAGGTGGGGGTTGGTCTCTTCTGCCAAGGGACAAGTGACAGGACAAAAGGAAACAGCTTCAGGTTGTCCCAGGGGAGGTTTAGGTTGGACATGAGGAACAATTTCTTGCCCTTGAGGGTTGTCAATGCATGGAGCAGGCTGCCCAGGGCAGCATTGGAGCTCCCCCTCCCTGGAGAGGAGTTTCAAAGCTGTGTAGATGTGGTGCAGGACATGGTTTAGTGGTGACCTGGCAGTGCTGGGTTAAAGCTTGGATTCTGTGATCTTAAAGGTCTCTTCCCACCCAAATAATGCTATTCCTCTGTAATGAAGGTGATTACATGATGGATTTTCAACTTTTCTCTAATGATGTTTAATGTGCTTTGCTGCTGAGTCCTAAACATCTTTTAATGATCTTTGGGTTTGGGGTCACTGCAACTGCTCTAACAGGATGTTAAGCAAGTGCTTTATTCAGTGGTGGCTTTCTCTAGCACAGTAAATGCTCCTTTCTGTAGTAACAGCATTTTTGATGTGGAAATGAGGAACATCAGTGATAACTGACTCTTGCTTGCTCACAGGAACTTGAGGATATCTGTGTGGTTCTTGTTTCAAACCTCCCTGAGAAAGGATACTCTGTGGAGGAAGTTTCCAACCTCGCAAAGCCCTTTGGAGGACTGAGGGATGTGCTGATTTTATCATCTCATAAAAAGGTATTTGATTGCTATTTAGTAGCATTTCTACCTAGTGAAAAGCAGCAAATGTGAGAATAGTGCTGCATGAGTGGAGCATCTCTTTGGGAGGAAAGGCTGAGACACTTAGGGCTGTTCAGCCTGGAGAAGAGCAGCCTGAGAGGGGATCTGATCAACAGCTAAAGTGTTGGGGGCAAGAATCTGGGGCCAGGCTCTCTTCAGTGGTTCCTAGTGACAGGGCAGTGGGCACAAACTGGAACCCAGGAAGGTCCACGTGAACATGAGGAGAAACTTCTTTGCTGTGAGGGTGCTGTAGCCCTGGAGCAGGCTGCCCAGAGAGACTGTGGAGTCTCCTCTGGAGAGCTTCCAAACCCACCTGGGCATTGTGCTCCTGGGCAAGCTGCTGTGAGTGCCCTGCTTTAGCAGGGGGTAGGACTAGGTGATCTTCAGAGATCCTTTCCAACCCACACTGTGCTGGGATTCAGGAGAGCATTGCTGTGAGATGCTTTTGCTAAATGTCAGTTTTAACTTGGGGCTGTTTTCTTTCTTCTCCAAGGCTTATCTTGAAATAAACAGAAAATCTGCTGACTCCATGGTCAAATTTTACAGCTGCTTCCCAAGGTCCCTGGGTGGAAACCAGCTCTGCATCAACATGGTGCCTCAGTGCACCACTGTCAAGGATGAAGTAAGTGATACAACACGTGGAAATTCTGGGATATGTGGTAACATTTCAGTGCAGAGCAGGATCTTCTCTTCCAGCTGACTTTTATACACCAGCAGTGTTATGAATTCTGATGGTTTGTCATCCTGATGACTTAATTCTGTTAATTGTCTTTTTGGCTCTTGATGTTCTGATCTGATTTTATTTACAAAGTAGAAACTAAGCAGTGGCTGTGAGTCAGTGACTGCTAATGAAGCTGGAGTTCTACAGTTCAACTCTTTAAAATCTCTTTGTTTTTCTTTTCAAGGAAGCAATATTTACTGCTCTCATTAAAGATTCTGACCCTAAGGTAAGTTGCTTGCAGTCATTCCTCCAGTAGCTATCAAAATACATTAAATGGGATCACAGCACCCTTCATCCTGAAATACCAGGTGATGGAGTTGTTCTCTAAGCTTGCTCCTGAATTTAATGTTTGTCTGTGGTGTGCTCAGGGGTTAATGAGCAAGGGAGTAGGATTCAATGTTGCTATCTTTGTTTAGCTCCATAATGCATGAAATGCAAGGAATGAAACATTTAATAGGAGTCCTTGGAGACCTTTCCCTTCTGTTATGAGTTTTTCCTGTTCTAACAACAAGCTGCTGACCTCTGTGACTGGGAGAGCACACAGTGTGTGCCTCAGCAGCTGGAATTCAGCAACTCATCTCTTCTTTGCTGCCTTTTTGGGGTTTTTTTTGGTTTTTTTTTTTTTAGACAGCACACCCTCTGGCCTGATTGTGATGTGAATCCGCAGATGTGATGCTGGGATTGTGTGGATGCTTTTGTTCAGTAGGGTCTGAGTGACAGAAAAGCTTTCTGTGGGGCTTTAGTAAGTCGCTGCAGAAGTGTGTTAGAAAGTTAAACCCAAGTTCTGTCCCCAATGTCCTTCAGGTGAACACTGCAGCTTTCCACAATCGATTTGTGCATCTCGGGAACCTGCCAGATGATGGCTACAGAGAACTGGAGGCAGTTTGTGTGGGACTTCGGTTTGGAAAAGTGGACAATTATGTTGTCCTGAAGAACAAAAACAAGGCAAGTGAGCTTTTCCTCTCCCAGCACCCAGAATGTTCTGCTAATGGCAGAGCAGAGTTTCTCACCCCTTCTGAACGTTTGTTGGGGGCAGTGAGGAAGTCAGAAGCCAACCAACCAATCCATGCTTTTGGCTTTTTCTGGTGTGAACAGCACAGTGAAGCTTCCCAAGTGGCTGGGGAAGTTATTAAGCTTAGGGGGGAGGGAAATGAGGTCCCATTTTATAGGAACCTTGGGGAGAAAAAAAATGACTTTGGGAAGTGAAAATGTCAGAATTGCTGCAACTGCTTTGTGTTTGGGACACTTGAAAGTGTTGTGACTCGAGTTTCAGTTTTTATAAACCCAGTTATTTTATTTTTTTTAATGTGTTTTTGCTCTTGACACTGCTGGAAAGCAGCTCTGTGGGGAAGGACCTGAGAGTGCTGGTGGGCAAGAAGTTCACCGTGAGCCAGCAATGTGCCCTCATGGCCAAGAAGGCCAGTGGGATCCTGGGGTGCATTAAGAGCATGACCAGCAGGTTGAGGCAGGTTCTCTCCTCCCCTACTCTGCCTTAGGGAGGCCACACCTGCAGTTCTGGGTCCAGTTCTGAACTCCTCAGTTCAAGAGAGACGGGGAAATACTGGAGAGATTCCAGCAGAGGCTATGCTGGAGGGGCCTGGTGCCTGTGGGGAGGAAAGGCTGAAGCCTGAGGCTCTTGAGCCTGGAGAAGAGCAGCCTGAGGGGATCAATGCTGATCAATATCTAAACAGTTACCTGAACAGTTACTTGAATCTTGGACTTTTCTCCTTCCAGGCAATTCTGCAGCTGGACAGTGCCAAGTCAGCCAGGTCCATGTACAGTTTCCTGCAGCAGTACCCTTACAATATGGGTGACCACACGCTGACCTGTACCTTGTCACCCAGTGCAGAGACTGCTGAGGTGAGGTTTCATCCTTCTGTTTCAATATGCAATCACTTGTTGGACAAGAACCACCTTTCTGGGAAGAGCAGCTCATGGTGACAATGTATTTTGCTGCTCTTGTGGATGAGAGGGAAATGGTGCAGCACCCTGGGACCAGACTGACTTGGTGGCTGGTCACAAGTGATGTTCCCAGGGCTCAGTACTGGGGCCAGTTCTGTTTAAAATCTTCATCAATGATCTGGATGAGGGCACTGAGGCATCCTTGGTCAGTTTGCAGATGACAGCAAGTTGGGTGGAGTGCAGATCTGCTGGAGGGCTGAGAGGGATTTGGCCAGGCTGAGGTGATGGGATGAGGTCAGTGGGATGAGCTTCAGCAAGGCCAAGTGCTGGGTCGGGTGCTTGGGTCACAACAAGCCCAGGAATGCTCCAGGCTTGGGGCAGAGTCACTGGAAATCTGCCTGGCAGAAAAGGACCTGGGGGTGTTGCTTGACAACAGCTGATAATGGGTCACTGTGTGCCCAGGTGGCCACAAAGGCCAACAGCATCCTGGCCTGGATCAACAGTTGTGTGGCCAGCAGGATCAGGGCAGGAATTTTCCCCCTCTACTCAACACTGGTGAGGCCACACCTTGAATCCTGGGCTCAGTTTTGGGTCCCTGACTCCAAGAAGGATATTGAGGTGCTGGAGTGTGTCCAGAGAAGGGCAATGAAGCAGGTCTAGAGGAAGGTCTAGAGCACAAATCTTGTGAGCAGCAGCCCTTGGGCTTTCTGCAGATTCTTACTGTCTCTGGAATGTGATTTGTCTGTGGAAAAGCTGTACTCCTGTTGTGTGTCACACAGCTGAGCTCCTTCACCCTGAGCTCTGCAGCCCTTAGCATCCTCTCCGGCACAGGACACTGAGATGCTGCCTGGGAGCTGTATTGAACATCCCTCCCCTGATATACGTCACAGAGTAAAGCTAGTTCTGCTCAAAGCCAGGAGGAGAGGAAGCAAGCAGTGGTGTGCTGCATGTTCTGGACTTCACCTGCAGTAAAATCTCTTCCACTGCTGTTTGCTTTGATTTGCTATGAAATACATATTCCATGGAGAGCAGCTGCAGAACTTTTTAGTATGGGTGACCCATCTGAAGGTGAGTTTCTGGTGTTGGTGATGAGCCAAGTGATGGATCCTGACCCATGCTTTTTGCCTTTCAGGCTGAAGTTGTGAAAAAAGAAGTGAAGAAAGAGGAGGCAAGCCAAGGAAGGTATGAGAGTCTTGTAGTGAAGGCCTTTTTCTGTCTGTCTGTTCCTGGAATGCTTGGCTGAGGGTAAGCAGGTTGCTGCACCACCTCTACCTCAGCCCAATCAGCAGACCCACCCTGAGATCCACCATTGCCTGCTGTCCCCTCTCTTGGGCTGTTGTGTGTTCTGTGTGTGCAGGACATCCTCCAGTGTCCTGCTGCAGAGTTGCCATGTCTGTCATTTCTTGGATGTTTGGGGCTGGAGTCCTCTTTTCTGTGTAGTTTGAGTCCTTGTTGTTGGTTTGTTGGGATTTTTTCTTACCAGTTTGGCCAGGATTTTACCATGGGGCCTGGCAAGTTTGTTTGGATTATTCATGTTGGTAAGAGACTTCTTCTTTTCTGTTGGATCTAACCAAGGAGTGATCTCTTCCCATCGTCCTGCAGCCCTTTCCTCTGTCAGAGCACCTCCTTTCTGTTTCCAGCTGCTAAAAAATAAACTGAAATTTGCTTGTTTCACTTCATTAACTTCATGCTGTGATCCAGAGCCCTGAACTGATTGAAAACAAAACTATTACTGGCAGAACCTGGAAATGGTGGGGGGAGGGTGGTGGTTTGTTCTATTTCAAACTGCTTTACATTTCTGATTGTGGAGTAATTATTTGTTGGGTTTAGAGCTTTGATTATGTGTTGTTGTTTTGGGTTTTTTTTTTATACATGGATAGATCATGATAAGAATTCTTGTTAACAGATATGACTTAAAGCCCCTTCTGTGACTCCAATCCATGTTTCTGGATTAATTTTATTAAAAGAAACCAATCAAACTCTGTTATAATGATCCTAAGCTGCAATTTCCAGTACCACAGACTGTTACTGTAGCACCAAACCCTCTTTCTTTCAGAATTCAAGGGAAACACTCCTAGGTTCATGAAACCTCTCCTCAGACCCCAGTCACTTTTGGGAGAGTTCAGTTCCTAAGCTGTCTCAGGCTCACACAAGAGCAGACACACAGGTGACCTTTTGGACTCCAGCCTCTGGTGGGCTTTAGTCAGTGGTGGTGAGGACTCAAACCCAGCAGCTCTCAGATGCATCCCAGCTTCTGCCCAGCATCCTGCTGTGGCAGTTGAACAGAGAAAGCTGTTGGGGCAGATGGGCATTTTTCCCTGCAAATAACACCACAGGCATTGCCCTTCTCTGAGACAGCTGTCTCCTGCTTGACTGAGGCAACTCTCTTCTGCTCCAAGCTTTTGTGACCTGATTGATCTGTTTTTCTAGTTCTCTTCCAGGATCTTCAGTATGATTATCTAGCTGAAGACCTTCTCACATGTTTCTGAGGAGGGAAAGAAGGAGCAAAATCTGAGGAGCAGAAGGGGTTCCCAAGAGCTTTTTTTTTTTTTCCCCAACATCTAACTGGTCTGTCCCCAGCTGTCTGATCATCCCCTTTTTTAAGCACTGAAAGGCCCCCAGAAGGTCTTCCTGGAGCCTTCTTTTCTCCAGGCTGAGCAACCCCCTAACTCTTTCAGCCTGGCCTCACAGCAGGGGGCTTCCAGTCCTCACATCATTTCTGTGTCCCTCCTCTGGACCCACCCCAACAGGTTGGTGTCCATGTGCGAGGGCTTGAGCAGGATGCTGCACTCTGGGTAGGATCTCAGCAGAGCAGAGGAGCAGAGTCCCCTCCCTCCACCTGCTGGCCAAGTTCTCCAGTTTTAAATCAATGCTGTGAAAGATTTGGAAGCTGGATTCAGGTCCCTGCTTCTCTTCCCTCTCACATTTTGTAGCAGCAGAGGGCAGTGTCCTCAGGTCTGGAGGAAACCTTTGAGATGTGTGGTTCTGTGGTGCCTCTGTAGCACAGGTGTTAGCTGAAGAGGCCAGTTTCCACCTCTATCTCAGGAACCCTCTCATCTGACCACTTCAAGACTTAACATCTCCATCAGCAGGGAGTTCCATTAGGTCAAGACTTCCATTTTGTCCCTGACATCATGCTGGCCTTAGTACCAAAAGGGCAGCTTCCTCTGCTCCTCTTTGTTCCCACCACCAAGGGGGGTGGTACACATGGTCACCCTTTCTTCATACACTCAGGTGAGGAGAAACCCAGCAGAGGCAGCTCCATCCTGCAGAGCCACCACTGCTTTTGGTGTTTCTTCTGACACAGAGAGCTTGTCAGTGTTGGCATTTTGCCCCCTTGGATGCCTTGAGGGAGCAGGGGCCCCATCTCTTAATTTCAGTGTGTCCTAAGATCATCACCAGGGGATTCTTTCTTTTAGGGGAGAATAAACCCTTGCTGTCACTGAAGCTCTTTGAAAAGCACTTGGCTCTGCATTGTCACCTTGGGCTTTATTCTGCTGGCAGTTGGCAGTTACACAGTGAGAACAGAGCCTGCTGAGTTGTGTTCCTTGCTATTATGTGAGGTCAAAACCCAAGCATCCCTTCTCCCAAACCTGACCCCAAACCCTCCCAAACTTCAGGCTCCCAGCTACTAAAGAGTGACTGCAGAATCTGCTGTCTTCAAACATATAAACCTCTGGTAACTCCTTCATACAGGGAGACTGAAGTGTTGCTGTGGATGTGCTTTCACAGCCTGCCTTGCATCAGGGCATCTCAGTCTGGGGAGCTGAGGTCACAGGGCACATCTCTAGTGGGTGCTACCTTGAGGTGGCAACTCTGTAGTGAAGTTTGAGGTGTAAGAGTGGTGCTGAGGTGGATTGTACAGAAGCACAAAGCTGTTTGCCTCCATTTTTGTAACCCTTTTAACACTGCCAGGCTAAGATTTCCAAATGCTTAGCACTAATGCACCAGGACCCCCTTACCCCCACCCGCTGGTGTCGAGAGCTTTCTGCTAACTGTAGAATTCTCAACATGGTTTGATTTCTTCTGTGTTTTTTTCAAATGCATTTAGCTCTGGCTTGAAAAAATATCCAGAGGGATCAGGAGTGGTGCAAACAGCAGCTGCTAATCCTCCAGTAGAGGCCAGTGTGGCAAAGAAAGGACCTGTTCCCATCTCTCATGTCAAAGACGAGCTGTCAGCAGCGCAGACAGAGCCCTCCAAGTCCCATCTGGAAGGAGCAGTGAGGGAGTCTGCTGCCAGAACAGCAGAAACATCTCTGGAGAAGGTGGATGCTGGAGTTGAAGCTGTGGTGGCATCTCTCAGATCTGCTGATAGTGAATCATCTGAAGTGAAGTCAGAAGAGATGCTGCTGCCACCTTCCAGTGTGGAGAGAGGAGAGGCAGTTCGAGCTAAGGCTGAACCGGAGCCGTGTGAGTCTGCTCTTGGATTTGCATCAGAGAAGGAGGTTCAAGAGGAAGATGGAGGGTTGGCTGCTTCTACCTCTGAGCTGCCAGAAGAACTGTCCAGAGTGGGCAAGGCTGAAGGTGTGCTGCCAGATTGTGCTGTGAAACTGGGAGTGGGGGAATCAAGAGGGACTGTCCCTGAAGTGCTGCCCCCTCGTCCTGGTGCAGCTTCAGTGCACATGCTGTCGTCTGGTGTCACACAACCAACCAACAAGTTGGATGCTTCTACCATGAATCCTCGTTCTGATGCTGTGAAAACTGGACAGGAAATGGCTCTGATGCCAACAATGGAGAGCAAACCTGGGGTGGCTGTGGGAAAGAAACTGGGTGGAACTGGAAAGGTGAAACCAGAAGATTTTGTGTTTGCAGTTGGAAGAGCTGCAGAGGAGAACCCTGAAAACCTTTTGGACAGGACTGGGGCAGAGACAGAGAAGCAACTTGAAAAGCTCGTGGCCAAGTTTGGGGCTGCTGGTGAAAATGCTGCAAATGCTGCTGGTGAGGACAATGAGGGAAGTTTAAACAAAGCCTTTCAAAGTGAAGGAACAGGACCAACAAAAAGTAATGAAGCCTCCAAAGCAGTTATGTTTAATTCCTCTTTCTCTGTCAAAGAATCTTCTGCTGTTGATAAAACCATTTTAAAGGCAGTGGTGTCTCTTGTGGATATCTCAAAGTCATGGATTCCAGTGCAGAGAAATGAGCCCTTCCTGTGTAGAGGAGGGGAGCAGAACTCTCCCCCAAAAGCTGAGAGCCAAGGCCAAGCAGTGGTGGAGAAGAAAACGACATCGAAAGAAGAGGATCCCCTACGACCTGGCAGCAGCACATTGAGCCTGGGAGATGGCAGCAGCAAATGGAAAGCCAGCAGAAGCTCTGTGGTTGATGGAAGGGGAGGCAATGGGAGGAATTCATCTCAGCAAGAGAAGGACTCCCAAGTGGAATCTAGGGCTAGTTCAAAACAGTCTCACGAGGGGGAGAGTAGAGCACCCAGCATGAAGAGAGACAGCAGCAGCAATAAGGTGAGGAGGGCAGGAAGGTCTGTTCAGTGTGCCTGAGCAGGAGCTAGCTCCAGGCTTCTCTCAGATGTTGAGTGTGGGACAAGATTTTGTTCCCCTTCCCTTTGTCATAAATCACCCAGCTGGTTTGGGCTTTTATGTTCTTGGATTTGTTCTGAGTGGGAATTGCAAAGCTTTCTGTCCTTTTCCTGACCTGATGCTTGCTTTGTCAAGTCCTGCACAGACACTGACTCTGAAAAGAGGCTGCTCAGCAAGGTGTCACCTGGGACTTGTTGCTAGAGACTCTGTGCCTGGACTCTCCTGCTGATGGCTTAGTTCTGTCCTTGCCAAGCCTGTGATCAGAAGCAGCAAAATGGACAACTTAAAGCTCATTAAGGGAAAAGAAAAGAATAGCTGAATTTGTTTGTGACTTTTAAGCTCGTGGACAGGTTAGTTGGCTTAATTGATTTCATGTGAACTTGTGTCTGATTTTGCAGGCTTCTGCTGGTGACAACACGAAGGCTTCAAAAAGTGGCATTAGCAGCAGTGCAAAACAAAAGGAGGTAAGGATCTAACCCCAGGTGAGCTTCAAGGCAGATTGTCTTCAGAATATTTGTGTGTGTTCCAAGAACCTTCAGGGGAGGGTTTGTGTCACCAGGTGGTCATTAAACTCTTCAGAGTATCTGTGTGTGTTCTAAAAAGCTTCAGGGGAAGGTTTGTGTCACCAGATGAATGTCAAACTTTTTTGCATTCCCATTTCCCCACTCTCCAGGAGGAAGAGCTGTTTCCTTTTAACCTGGATGAGTTTGTCACCGTGGATGAGGTGGTGGAAGAGACGGAGTCTCCCGTGAGAACGCGCCGGAATCCCCCGAGGGGGAAGAGAAAAGCTGGGGCTAAAACGAACTTCTCTGCTGAGCCCAGCTCCAAGAGGAGGAAAAGGAAGAGCTCTGTGGCCCATGCTGCAGCAAACAAGCTCCCCTTTGTCACCTTGGATGAAATTGGGGAGGAAGAGGACATGGCTGCACAGCTGATGGAGGTGGCTCATCTGGAAGCGCTGGGGGACTCGCAGGGCCTGCTGGTGGTGGATGAAGTGCTGGAAGAGGAAGAGCTGCAGTCAGAAGCAGGGAAGGACCCACAACTGCTTCTTCCTTGGGATGAGATACCAGGCCAGCAGGACCTCAGCTCACAGAAGGACCTGCCCAGGTCAGCCTTTGAGGAGCAGGATTTGAAGGCTGAGCCCTTGGTGACTGTAGATGAGATCGGTGAAGTAGAGGAGCTGCCTCTGAACGAGCCTGCAGGCTTGAGCATCGAGGATGTGCTGAAGCAGAAGGAGGACGAGGAGGAGAAAGTGGCTGCTGAGGATGGTGCCTCCTCCCAGGTGCCTGATGATCCTAGTGCTTTGGTGACAGTGGATGAAATCCAAGAGGACAATGAAGACAACCCTATAGTGACTTTGGATGAAGAGAACGAAGATGAAGATGATTTTCTGGATGATTTCAACCGGCTGAAAGAGGAGCTGAACTTTGTCACGGTAGATGAAGTTGGAGAGGAGGATGAGGAAGAAGAAAATACTTCCCCAGGGAAAAATCTGAATGAGGATGGAGACAAAGATACTGCTGCTGTTGCAGGACCAGGGGAAGAGGTGGTTGCTCCTATTGCAGGACCAGAAGAAGAGGTGGCTGCTCCTGTTGCAGAACCAGAAGAGGATGAGGTTGCTGCTCTTGCAGGACGAGAAGAAACGGAAATCTTAGGAGCTGTGAGTCCAGAAGAAGAAACTGTGGTGGTCTCAAAGTCAGAAGGTAAGGAACCTCTCATAGTTTGAGGGAAGAGAGAAAATAAGATTCTTGTAACCTGTGCTTGAGATCCTTGCAGCAACCAGAGGAAGCAGCAGGCTGGAGGGGGGATGTTCATGGAATGATAGAATGGTCTGGGTTGGAAGGGACCTCCCAAAGTCATCTAGATCTAGTCCAACCCCCTCTGCAGTAAGCAGGGATGTCCTCAACTAGATCAGGCTGTCCTCTTCTGCTGATGCATCTTTCTTTTGATATCAAACTAAGTGAGAGCTTGATTTGGCTAAAACAGGGGGAGAAGAGTTTCTTCTCTTGCCTTTAAGCCAGGCCTTGGAAACCACTTCACACTGCACATCTTACTTCTGCTCTGCAATCCTGGGGCCAAAGGAGTGCCCTGTTTTAATGCCAAGTGCAAAGATGGAACAGCTTTCAGGCTGGATCTGGAGGGAAAAAAATGGGGAAGAACATCAGCAGCATGGAATTAGCAAAGGGTTAAGAAAGTCTAATGCTGAGCCAAGCAGGGACAGCTATATATAACTGACACAGGAGAAGAGTTCCAGGCCTGGCCCACGTGTGGGTGGAGGCTCTACGTGATGACTCCTCCAGTCTTGAGTTCTGTGTCTCTGCAGCTCAGCACTGACACAGCACCTTTTGTTCCAGCATGGTGGAAAAGCTTTTCTTCCAGCTCGTGCTGGCAGCTGAGCAGTGCAGATAGGAAGCAGCAGAGCTCTGCCTTAAAACAGAGTCTTTTAAACTTTGGTTTCTATACAAATTTCCCGTTCCTCTCTAATTATATTACTACCCAAACAACATTTGCAACTTCATCCATTTTGATTTCATTTTACATTTGTGCTCATAGCAATCCCATTTCGATAAAAAACAATTCCTATCAACCAGCAATGTTTAGAAGAGCTAGATAATCTTGCCGAGTGCTTGGCATACAGAAGCACCAGATGTCCCTTCCAACCCCCATGCTGGGATTCTGGAACACATTTTTTTGGTTTGTACACAGCCAACTAATCCCTTTCCCAATGTTTATAGAAACCAAAGTTTAAAAGACTCTGTTTTAAGGCAGAGCTCTGCTGCTTCCTATCTGCACTGCTCAGCTGCCAGCACGAGCTGGAAGAAAAGCTTTTCCACCATGCTGGAACAAAAGGTGCTGTGTCAGTGCTGAGCTGCAGAGACACAGAACTCAAGACTGGAGGAGTCATCACGTAGAGCCTCCACCCACACGTGGGCCAGGCCTGGAACTCTTCTCCTGTGTCAGTTATATATAGCTGTCCCTGCTTGGCTCAGCATTAGACTTTCTTAACCCTTTGCTAATTCCATGCTGCTGATGTTCTTCCCCATTTTTTTCCCTCCAGATCCAGCCTGAAAGCTGTTCCATCTTTGCACTTGGCATTAAAACAGGGCACTCCTTTGGCCCCAGGATTGCAGAGCAGAAGTAAGATGTGCAGTGTGAAGTGGTTTCCAAGGCCTGGCTTAAAGGCAAGAGAAGAAACTCTTCTCCCCCTGTTTTAGCCAAATCAAGCTCTCACTTAGTTTGATATCAAAAGAAAGATGCATCAGCAGAAGAGGACAGCCTGATCTAGTTGAGGACATCCCTGCTTACTGCAGAGGGGGTTGGACTAGATCTAGATGACTTTGGGAGGTCCCTTCCAACCCAGACCATTCTATCATTCCATGAACATCCCCCCTCCAGCCTGCTGCTTCCTCTGGTTGCTGCAAGGATCTCAAGCACAGGTTACAAGAATCTTATTTTCTCTCTTCCCTCAAACTATGAGAGGTTCCTTACCTTCTGACTTTGAGACCACCACAGTTTCTTCTTCTGGACTCACAGCTCCTAAGATTTCCGTTTCTTCTCGTCCTGCAAGAGCAGCAACCTCATCCTCTTCTGGTTCTGCAACAGGAGCAGCCACCTCTTCTTCTGGTCCTGCAATAGGAGCAACCACCTCTTCCCCTGGTCCTGCAACAGCAGCAGTATCTTTGTCTCCATCCTCATTCAGATTTTTCCCTGGGGAAGTATTTTCTTCTTCCTCATCCTCCTCTCCAACTTCATCTACCGTGACAAAGTTCAGCTCCTCTTTCAGCCGGTTGAAATCATCCAGAAAATCATCTTCATCTTCGTTCTCTTCATCCAAAGTCACTATAGGGTTGTCTTCATTGTCCTCTTGGATTTCATCCACTGTCACCAAAGCACTAGGATCATCAGGCACCTGGGAGGAGGCACCATCCTCAGCAGCCACTTTCTCCTCCTCGTCCTCCTTCTGCTTCAGCACATCCTCGATGCTCAAGCCTGCAGGCTCGTTCAGAGGCAGCTCCTCTACTTCACCGATCTCATCTACAGTCACCAAGGGCTCAGCCTTCAAATCCTGCTCCTCAAAGGCTGACCTGGGCAGGTCCTTCTGTGAGCTGAGGTCCTGCTGGCCTGGTATCTCATCCCAAGGAAGAAGCAGTTGTGGGTCCTTCCCTGCTTCTGACTGCAGCTCTTCCTCTTCCAGCACTTCATCCACCACCAGCAGGCCCTGCGAGTCCCCCAGCGCTTCCAGATGAGCCACCTCCATCAGCTGTGCAGCCATGTCCTCTTCCTCCCCAATTTCATCCAAGGTGACAAAGGGGAGCTTGTTTGCTGCAGCATGGGCCACAGAGCTCTTCCTTTTCCTCCTCTTGGAGCTGGGCTCAGCAGAGAAGTTCGTTTTAGCCCCAGCTTTTCTCTTCCCCCTCGGGGGATTCCGGCGCGTTCTCACGGGAGACTCCGTCTCTTCCACCACCTCATCCACGGTGACAAACTCATCCAGGTTAAAAGGAAACAGCTCTTCCTCCTGGAGAGTGGGGAAATGGGAATGCAAAAAAGTTTGACATTCATCTGGTGACACAAACCTTCCCCTGAAGCTTTTTAGAACACACACAGATACTCTGAAGAGTTTAATGACCACCTGGTGACACAAACCCTCCCCTGAAGGTTCTTGGAACACACACAAATATTCTGAAGACAATCTGCCTTGAAGCTCACCTGGGGTTAGATCCTTACCTCCTTTTGTTTTGCACTGCTGCTAATGCCACTTTTTGAAGCCTTCGTGTTGTCACCAGCAGAAGCCTGCAAAATCAGACACAAGTTCACATGAAATCAATTAAGCCAACTAACCTGTCCACGAGCTTAAAAGTCACAAACAAATTCAGCTATTCTTTTCTTTTCCCTTAATGAGCTTTAAGTTGTCCATTTTGCTGCTTCTGATCACAGGCTTGGCAAGGACAGAACTAAGCCATCAGCAGGAGAGTCCAGGCACAGAGTCTCTAGCAACAAGTCCCAGGTGACACCTTGCTGAGCAGCCTCTTTTCAGAGTCAGTGTCTGTGCAGGACTTGACAAAGCAAGCATCAGGTCAGGAAAAGGACAGAAAGCTTTGCAATTCCCACTCAGAACAAATCCAAGAACATAAAAGCCCAAACCAGCTGGGTGATTTATGACAAAGGGAAGGGGAACAAAATCTTGTCCCACACTCAACATCTGAGAGAAGCCTGGAGCTAGCTCCTGCTCAGGCACACTGAACAGACCTTCCTGCCCTCCTCACCTTATTGCTGCTGCTGTCTCTCTTCATGCTGGGTGCTCTACTCTCCCCCTCGTGAGACTGTTTTGAACTAGCCCTAGATTCCACTTGGGAGTCCTTCTCTTGCTGAGATGAATTCCTCCCATTGCCTCCCCTTCCATCAACCACAGAGCTTCTGCTGGCTTTCCATTTGCTGCTGCCATCTCCCAGGCTCAATGTGCTGCTGCCAGGTCGTAGGGGATCCTCTTCTTTCGATGTCGTTTTCTTCTCCACCACTGCTTGGCCTTGGCTCTCAGCTTTTGGGGGAGAGTTCTGCTCCCCTCCTCTACACAGGAAGGGCTCATTTCTCTGCACTGGAATCCATGACTTTGAGATATCCACAAGAGACACCACTGCCTTTAAAATGGTTTTATCAACAGCAGAAGATTCTTTGACAGAGAAAGAGGAATTAAACATAACTGCTTTGGAGGCTTCATTACTTTTTGTTGGTCCTGTTCCTTCACTTTGAAAGGCTTTGTTTAAACTTCCCTCATTGTCCTCACCAGCAGCATTTGCAGCATTTTCACCAGCAGCCCCAAACTTGGCCACGAGCTTTTCAAGTTGCTTCTCTGTCTCTGCCCCAGTCCTGTCCAAAAGGTTTTCAGGGTTCTCCTCTGCAGCTCTTCCAACTGCAAACACAAAATCTTCTGGTTTCACCTTTCCAGTTCCACCCAGTTTCTTTCCCACAGCCACCCCAGGTTTGCTCTCCATTGTTGGCATCAGAGCCATTTCCTGTCCAGTTTTCACAGCATCAGAACGAGGATTCATGGTAGAAGCATCCAACTTGTTGGTTGGTTGTGTGACACCAGACGACAGCATGTGCACTGAAGCTGCACCAGGACGAGGGGGCAGCACTTCAGGGACAGTCCCTCTTGATTCCCCCACTCCCAGTTTCACAGCACAATCTGGCAGCACACCTTCAGCCTTGCCCACTCTGGACAGTTCTTCTGGCAGCTCAGAGGTAGAAGCAGCCAACCCTCCATCTTCCTCTTGAACCTCCTTCTCTGATGCAAATCCAAGAGCAGACTCACACGGCTCCGGTTCAGCCTTAGCTCGAACTGCCTCTCCTCTCTCCACACTGGAAGGTGGCAGCAGCATCTCTTCTGACTTCACTTCAGATGATTCACTATCAGCAGATCTGAGAGATGCCACCACAGCTTCAACTCCAGCATCCACCTTCTCCAGAGATGTTTCTGCTGTTCTGGCAGCAGACTCCCTCACTGCTCCTTCCAGATGGGACTTGGAGGGCTCTGTCTGCGCTGCTGACAGCTCGTCTTTGACATGAGAGATGGGAACAGGTCCTTTCTTTGCCACACTGGCCTCTACTGGAGGATTAGCAGCTGCTGTTTGCACCACTCCTGATCCCTCTGGATATTTTTTCAAGCCAGAGCTAAATGCATTTGAAAAAAACACAGAAGAAATCAAACCATGTTGAGAATTCTACAGTTAGCAGAAAGCTCTCGACACCAGCGGGTGGGGGTAAGGGGGTCCTGGTGCATTAGTGCTAAGCATTTGGAAATCTTAGCCTGGCAGTGTTAAAAGGGTTACAAAAATGGAGGCAAACAGCTTTGTGCTTCTGTACAATCCACCTCAGCACCACTCTTACACCTCAAACTTCACTACAGAGTTGCCACCTCAAGGTAGCACCCACTAGAGATGTGCCCTGTGACCTCAGCTCCCCAGACTGAGATGCCCTGATGCAAGGCAGGCTGTGAAAGCACATCCACAGCAACACTTCAGTCTCCCTGTATGAAGGAGTTACCAGAGGTTTATATGTTTGAAGACAGCAGATTCTGCAGTCACTCTTTAGTAGCTGGGAGCCTGAAGTTTGGGAGGGTTTGGGGTCAGGTTTGGGAGAAGGGATGCTTGGGTTTTGACCTCACATAATAGCAAGGAACACAACTCAGCAGGCTCTGTTCTCACTGTGTAACTGCCAACTGCCAGCAGAATAAAGCCCAAGGTGACAATGCAGAGCCAAGTGCTTTTCAAAGAGCTTCAGTGACAGCAAGGGTTTATTCTCCCCTAAAAGAAAGAATCCCCTGGTGATGATCTTAGGACACACTGAAATTAAGAGATGGGGCCCCTGCTCCCTCAAGGCATCCAAGGGGGCAAAATGCCAACACTGACAAGCTCTCTGTGTCAGAAGAAACACCAAAAGCAGTGGTGGCTCTGCAGGATGGAGCTGCCTCTGCTGGGTTTCTCCTCACCTGAGTGTATGAAGAAAGGGTGACCATGTGTACCACCCCCCTTGGTGGTGGGAACAAAGAGGAGCAGAGGAAGCTGCCCTTTTGGTACTAAGGCCAGCATGATGTCAGGGACAAAATGGAAGTCTTGACCTAATGGAACTCCCTGCTGATGGAGATGTTAAGTCTTGAAGTGGTCAGATGAGAGGGTTCCTGAGATAGAGGTGGAAACTGGCCTCTTCAGCTAACACCTGTGCTACAGAGGCACCACAGAACCACACATCTCAAAGGTTTCCTCCAGACCTGAGGACACTGCCCTCTGCTGCTACAAAATGTGAGAGGGAAGAGAAGCAGGGACCTGAATCCAGCTTCCAAATCTTTCACAGCATTGATTTAAAACTGGAGAACTTGGCCAGCAGGTGGAGGGAGGGGACTCTGCTCCTCTGCTCTGCTGAGATCCTACCCAGAGTGCAGCATCCTGCTCAAGCCCTCGCACATGGACACCAACCTGTTGGGGTGGGTCCAGAGGAGGGACACAGAAATGATGTGAGGACTGGAAGCCCCCTGCTGTGAGGCCAGGCTGAAAGAGTTAGGGGGTTGCTCAGCCTGGAGAAAAGAAGGCTCCAGGAAGACCTTCTGGGGGCCTTTCAGTGCTTAAAAAAGGGGATGATCAGACAGCTGGGGACAGACCAGTTAGATGTTGGGGAAAAAAAAAAAAAGCTCTTGGGAACCCCTTCTGCTCCTCAGATTTTGCTCCTTCTTTCCCTCCTCAGAAACATGTGAGAAGGTCTTCAGCTAGATAATCATACTGAAGATCCTGGAAGAGAACTAGAAAAACAGATCAATCAGGTCACAAAAGCTTGGAGCAGAAGAGAGTTGCCTCAGTCAAGCAGGAGACAGCTGTCTCAGAGAAGGGCAATGCCTGTGGTGTTATTTGCAGGGAAAAATGCCCATCTGCCCCAACAGCTTTCTCTGTTCAACTGCCACAGCAGGATGCTGGGCAGAAGCTGGGATGCATCTGAGAGCTGCTGGGTTTGAGTCCTCACCACCACTGACTAAAGCCCACCAGAGGCTGGAGTCCAAAAGGTCACCTGTGTGTCTGCTCTTGTGTGAGCCTGAGACAGCTTAGGAACTGAACTCTCCCAAAAGTGACTGGGGTCTGAGGAGAGGTTTCATGAACCTAGGAGTGTTTCCCTTGAATTCTGAAAGAAAGAGGGTTTGGTGCTACAGTAACAGTCTGTGGTACTGGAAATTGCAGCTTAGGATCATTATAACAGAGTTTGATTGGTTTCTTTTAATAAAATTAATCCAGAAACATGGATTGGAGTCACAGAAGGGGCTTTAAGTCATATCTGTTAACAAGAATTCTTATCATGATCTATCCATGTATAAAAAAAAAACCCAAAACAACAACACATAATCAAAGCTCTAAACCCAACAAATAATTACTCCACAATCAGAAATGTAAAGCAGTTTGAAATAGAACAAACCACCACCCTCCCCCCACCATTTCCAGGTTCTGCCAGTAATAGTTTTGTTTTCAATCAGTTCAGGGCTCTGGATCACAGCATGAAGTTAATGAAGTGAAACAAGCAAATTTCAGTTTATTTTTTAGCAGCTGGAAACAGAAAGGAGGTGCTCTGACAGAGGAAAGGGCTGCAGGACGATGGGAAGAGATCACTCCTTGGTTAGATCCAACAGAAAAGAAGAAGTCTCTTACCAACATGAATAATCCAAACAAACTTGCCAGGCCCCATGGTAAAATCCTGGCCAAACTGGTAAGAAAAAATCCCAACAAACCAACAACAAGGACTCAAACTACACAGAAAAGAGGACTCCAGCCCCAAACATCCAAGAAATGACAGACATGGCAACTCTGCAGCAGGACACTGGAGGATGTCCTGCACACACAGAACACACAACAGCCCAAGAGAGGGGACAGCAGGCAATGGTGGATCTCAGGGTGGGTCTGCTGATTGGGCTGAGGTAGAGGTGGTGCAGCAACCTGCTTACCCTCAGCCAAGCATTCCAGGAACAGACAGACAGAAAAAGGCCTTCACTACAAGACTCTCATACCTTCCTTGGCTTGCCTCCTCTTTCTTCACTTCTTTTTTCACAACTTCAGCCTGAAAGGCAAAAAGCATGGGTCAGGATCCATCACTTGGCTCATCACCAACACCAGAAACTCACCTTCAGATGGGTCACCCATACTAAAAAGTTCTGCAGCTGCTCTCCATGGAATATGTATTTCATAGCAAATCAAAGCAAACAGCAGTGGAAGAGATTTTACTGCAGGTGAAGTCCAGAACATGCAGCACACCACTGCTTGCTTCCTCTCCTCCTGGCTTTGAGCAGAACTAGCTTTACTCTGTGACGTATATCAGGGGAGGGATGTTCAATACAGCTCCCAGGCAGCATCTCAGTGTCCTGTGCCGGAGAGGATGCTAAGGGCTGCAGAGCTCAGGGTGAAGGAGCTCAGCTGTGTGACACACAACAGGAGTACAGCTTTTCCACAGACAAATCACATTCCAGAGACAGTAAGAATCTGCAGAAAGCCCAAGGGCTGCTGCTCACAAGATTTGTGCTCTAGACCTTCCTCTAGACCTGCTTCATTGCCCTTCTCTGGACACACTCCAGCACCTCAATATCCTTCTTGGAGTCAGGGACCCAAAACTGAGCCCAGGATTCAAGGTGTGGCCTCACCAGTGTTGAGTAGAGGGGGAAAATTCCTGCCCTGATCCTGCTGGCCACACAACTGTTGATCCAGGCCAGGATGCTGTTGGCCTTTGTGGCCACCTGGGCACACAGTGACCCATTATCAGCTGTTGTCAAGCAACACCCCCAGGTCCTTTTCTGCCAGGCAGATTTCCAGTGACTCTGCCCCAAGCCTGGAGCATTCCTGGGCTTGTTGTGACCCAAGCACCCGACCCAGCACTTGGCCTTGCTGAAGCTCATCCCACTGACCTCATCCCATCACCTCAGCCTGGCCAAATCCCTCTCAGCCCTCCAGCAGATCTGCACTCCACCCAACTTGCTGTCATCTGCAAACTGACCAAGGATGCCTCAGTGCCCTCATCCAGATCATTGATGAAGATTTTAAACAGAACTGGCCCCAGTACTGAGCCCTGGGAACATCACTTGTGACCAGCCACCAAGTCAGTCTGGTCCCAGGGTGCTGCACCATTTCCCTCTCATCCACAAGAGCAGCAAAATACATTGTCACCATGAGCTGCTCTTCCCAGAAAGGTGGTTCTTGTCCAACAAGTGATTGCATATTGAAACAGAAGGATGAAACCTCACCTCAGCAGTCTCTGCACTGGGTGACAAGGTACAGGTCAGCGTGTGGTCACCCATATTGTAAGGGTACTGCTGCAGGAAACTGTACATGGACCTGGCTGACTTGGCACTGTCCAGCTGCAGAATTGCCTGGAAGGAGAAAAGTCCAAGATTCAAGTAACTGTTCAGGTAACTGTTTAGATATTGATCAGCATTGATCCCCTCAGGCTGCTCTTCTCCAGGCTCAAGAGCCTCAGGCTTCAGCCTTTCCTCCCCACAGGCACCAGGCCCCTCCAGCATAGCCTCTGCTGGAATCTCTCCAGTATTTCCCCGTCTCTCTTGAACTGAGGAGTTCAGAACTGGACCCAGAACTGCAGGTGTGGCCTCCCTAAGGCAGAGTAGGGGAGGAGAGAACCTGCCTCAACCTGCTGGTCATGCTCTTAATGCACCCCAGGATCCCACTGGCCTTCTTGGCCATGAGGGCACATTGCTGGCTCACGGTGAACTTCTTGCCCACCAGCACTCTCAGGTCCTTCCCCACAGAGCTGCTTTCCAGCAGTGTCAAGAGCAAAAACACATTAAAAAAAATAAAATAACTGGGTTTATAAAAACTGAAACTCGAGTCACAACACTTTCAAGTGTCCCAAACACAAAGCAGTTGCAGCAATTCTGACATTTTCACTTCCCAAAGTCATTTTTTTTCTCCCCAAGGTTCCTATAAAATGGGACCTCATTTCCCTCCCCCCTAAGCTTAATAACTTCCCCAGCCACTTGGGAAGCTTCACTGTGCTGTTCACACCAGAAAAAGCCAAAAGCATGGATTGGTTGGTTGGCTTCTGACTTCCTCACTGCCCCCAACAAACGTTCAGAAGGGGTGAGAAACTCTGCTCTGCCATTAGCAGAACATTCTGGGTGCTGGGAGAGGAAAAGCTCACTTGCCTTGTTTTTGTTCTTCAGGACAACATAATTGTCCACTTTTCCAAACCGAAGTCCCACACAAACTGCCTCCAGTTCTCTGTAGCCATCATCTGGCAGGTTCCCGAGATGCACAAATCGATTGTGGAAAGCTGCAGTGTTCACCTGAAGGACATTGGGGACAGAACTTGGGTTTAACTTTCTAACACACTTCTGCAGCGACTTACTAAAGCCCCACAGAAAGCTTTTCTGTCACTCAGACCCTACTGAACAAAAGCATCCACACAATCCCAGCATCACATCTGCGGATTCACATCACAATCAGGCCAGAGGGTGTGCTGTCTAAAAAAAAAAAAACCAAAAAAAACCCCAAAAAGGCAGCAAAGAAGAGATGAGTTGCTGAATTCCAGCTGCTGAGGCACACACTGTGTGCTCTCCCAGTCACAGAGGTCAGCAGCTTGTTGTTAGAACAGGAAAAACTCATAACAGAAGGGAAAGGTCTCCAAGGACTCCTATTAAATGTTTCATTCCTTGCATTTCATGCATTATGGAGCTAAACAAAGATAGCAACATTGAATCCTACTCCCTTGCTCATTAACCCCTGAGCACACCACAGACAAACATTAAATTCAGGAGCAAGCTTAGAGAACAACTCCATCACCTGGTATTTCAGGATGAAGGGTGCTGTGATCCCATTTAATGTATTTTGATAGCTACTGGAGGAATGACTGCAAGCAACTTACCTTAGGGTCAGAATCTTTAATGAGAGCAGTAAATATTGCTTCCTTGAAAAGAAAAACAAAGAGATTTTAAAGAGTTGAACTGTAGAACTCCAGCTTCATTAGCAGTCACTGACTCACAGCCACTGCTTAGTTTCTACTTTGTAAATAAAATCAGATCAGAACATCAAGAGCCAAAAAGACAATTAACAGAATTAAGTCATCAGGATGACAAACCATCAGAATTCATAACACTGCTGGTGTATAAAAGTCAGCTGGAAGAGAAGATCCTGCTCTGCACTGAAATGTTACCACATATCCCAGAATTTCCACGTGTTGTATCACTTACTTCATCCTTGACAGTGGTGCACTGAGGCACCATGTTGATGCAGAGCTGGTTTCCACCCAGGGACCTTGGGAAGCAGCTGTAAAATTTGACCATGGAGTCAGCAGATTTTCTGTTTATTTCAAGATAAGCCTTGGAGAAGAAAGAAAACAGCCCCAAGTTAAAACTGACATTTAGCAAAAGCATCTCACAGCAATGCTCTCCTGAATCCCAGCACAGTGTGGGTTGGAAAGGATCTCTGAAGATCACCTAGTCCTACCCCCTGCTAAAGCAGGGCACTCACAGCAGCTTGCCCAGGAGCACAATGCCCAGGTGGGTTTGGAAGCTCTCCAGAGGAGACTCCACAGTCTCTCTGGGCAGCCTGCTCCAGGGCTACAGCACCCTCACAGCAAAGAAGTTTCTCCTCATGTTCACGTGGACCTTCCTGGGTTCCAGTTTGTGCCCACTGCCCTGTCACTAGGAACCACTGAAGAGAGCCTGGCCCCAGATTCTTGCCCCCAACACTTTAGCTGTTGATCAGATCCCCTCTCAGGCTGCTCTTCTCCAGGCTGAACAGCCCTAAGTGTCTCAGCCTTTCCTCCCAAAGAGATGCTCCACTCATGCAGCACTATTCTCACATTTGCTGCTTTTCACTAGGTAGAAATGCTACTAAATAGCAATCAAATACCTTTTTATGAGATGATAAAATCAGCACATCCCTCAGTCCTCCAAAGGGCTTTGCGAGGTTGGAAACTTCCTCCACAGAGTATCCTTTCTCAGGGAGGTTTGAAACAAGAACCACACAGATATCCTCAAGTTCCTGTGAGCAAGCAAGAGTCAGTTATCACTGATGTTCCTCATTTCCACATCAAAAATGCTGTTACTACAGAAAGGAGCATTTACTGTGCTAGAGAAAGCCACCACTGAATAAAGCACTTGCTTAACATCCTGTTAGAGCAGTTGCAGTGACCCCAAACCCAAAGATCATTAAAAGATGTTTAGGACTCAGCAGCAAAGCACATTAAACATCATTAGAGAAAAGTTGAAAATCCATCATGTAATCACCTTCATTACAGAGGAATAGCATTATTTGGGTGGGAAGAGACCTTTAAGATCACAGAATCCAAGCTTTAACCCAGCACTGCCAGGTCACCACTAAACCATGTCCTGCACCACATCTACACAGCTTTGAAACTCCTCTCCAGGGAGGGGGAGCTCCAATGCTGCCCTGGGCAGCCTGCTCCATGCATTGACAACCCTCAAGGGCAAGAAATTGTTCCTCATGTCCAACCTAAACCTCCCCTGGCACAACTTGAGGCTGTTTCCTCTCGTCCTATCACTTGTTCCTTGGGAGAAGAGACCAACCCCCACCTGGCTCCAACCTCAGCCTCCTTTTCTCCAGGCTGAACAATCCCAGTTCCCTCAGCTGCTCCTTAAGACTTGTGCTCTAGATCTCTGACCAGCTTTTGGCATGCTCCAGCACCATGATATCCCTCTGGGAGTGAGAGGCCCAAAACTGCACCCAGTGTTGGAGGTGCAGCCTCACCAGTGCCCAGTACAATCCCTGCCCTGCTCCTGCTGGCCACACTCTTGCTGATCCAGGCCAACATGCTGTTGGTCCTCCTGGCCACCTGGGCATACACTGGCTCATCATCAATCAGCTATCAACCAATACCACAAATTACTGCCTAATTGTGGACTTATCTACACCTAAGCAAATCTCATGTTAATTCATCAAAATCTTAACCCAAACCCCCCCATGATTATGCCACCCACAACATCCAAAGAGAGGAACTCACTGGAGGGCAACAGAGATGGTCAGAGCGTGAAAGATCTTTTGGAGTAACCAAACTCTCAGAAAAGTGTGAAAAACCAGAGAATGAGATGGACAGACATCTATCAAATCACACTAAGGAAGGAGAAAAGAAACTATTCATTGTTTCTCACAGGAGATTAAGAGGCAGGGGATTTCAGCTGGAAGTTTTCAGATAGCAAACCAAAAAGCACCAAGTGCAGACTCTGAGCTCTCCAGGGTCAGGCACCTTTACACTGACCTTGCTCGCTGGTTCTGTGGCCTCTTCACTCTCTGTAGTTGTTACCGTAGCTTCTAGGAAGGAGTGGGAAGTATTTAGTAGTTCAGCAGAGACCTCTGAAGCCTGTAGAGCTCTAAGAACCTTCTTGTCACTTTTTGTCACCACTGCCATTGTGAACAATGAAATGTTCCTTCGTTTAGCTTGCAGCCTCAAACGAGACAGCTGGAGTTATGGAAATGCTTCCAAAAGGAACAGTTTTATGTAGGGATAAAAACTTCATTCCCATCTCTGGATCAGCAAGCACACACACCTTCAGAGATTCATGGAATGGGTTGGGTTGGAAGGGACCTTAAAGATCACCCAGTTCCAACCCCTCTGCCATGGGCAGGGACACCTTCCACTAGCCCAGGTTGCTCAAGGGCTCACTCAGCCCAGCCTCAAACACTCCCAGGGAGGAGGCATCCACACTTCCCTGGGCATCCTGTTCCAGCGTCTCACCACCCCCACTCCAAAGAATTTCTTGTTAACCTCCCGTCTAAATCAGCCTTCCTCAAGCTTCAATCCATCCCCTCTCATCCTATCACTACAAGCCCTTGGAAAAATCCCCTTTCCAGCTTTCATATAGCCCTATTCAGGTACTGGAAGGCTGCCATGAGGTCTTCCCAGAGCCCTCTTTTCTCCAGGCTTGGAGAGCTTATCCATTGAATAACCACACAATCCCCAAATCCCAGCATGGTAGGGCTAGAAGGGACCTCTGGGGATCACCCAGTGCAAACCCCCTGCTAAAGCAAGATAACCCAAAGCAGGTTGCCTAGGATCACAATGTCCAGGTGGGTTTGGAATGTTTCAGTCAGTGAATTTATTCCAATCATTTTTCTTTTCTGATATTCTATTATTTCAACAGCCTAACTCAAAAGCATTCTCATCTTGTTCCCAGCAGCAGAGAAATGAGACAATAGTGTTAGGCAGCAATTTACCTTGATCAACTAAAGCTTCCTTAAACTCATCCAAGTCTGATGCTGCCACCTGAGGCACCTGAGGTTTCTCTAAAAAATGAATCAATTCCAGAAGACAATTTTAGACTTCACACAGCAACTGGGAAATGACTTACAAATGGCATCATCACATCAGGATTACCTAGCACAGGTGCAGGGTTGGTCACCTCCCCTGTCTGCACAGGCTCTGTAACTCCATCCTTGTCTGGAATGTGCTGTGGTTCTGACTGTGTCATTTTCTCACCTTCCACTTCAGCTTTTGTGGAGATCTCAGGGTCTTCATCTATAGGTTTTGTTGGTAAGAGCAGGAAAAAAAAAAGGTGTTTTTCCATTTCACTAGATGGAACTAACTGATTGAATGAGCTACGCTCTGTATTTTTCTGCCAAAGACTCAGAGGTCTCCTATCAAAGTCCTAGACCTTGTTAAAAGCAGGCAGAAAACACTGAACAGGAAAAGCCTGGCAAGGCAAGTCCATGCCTGTGGTTAATGACCTGCTCTGGAGACAGGGAACAGAGGGATGGAAAAGCACTTGCTCATCGTTAACTCAAAGTTCTCCTCAGTCTTACCTCCAGGGTTTGAAGTTTCCTTGGTTTTACTACTTGTTGGTTTCTTAGTCTTTTCTTTTTTACCTACATGAAACATCCCAAAATGAGTGTCAGTAGGAATGCTTATTCCCTAGGTTACTCACAAAGGGTATAAAAAGACAGAGATAGTTTAAATCTGCAGAAATTCAACTGATACAACAACAAACAAAACAAAACAAAACAAAACCAAAATAAAACAAAAATAAAACCACACCACCATACAAACCCTAACCAATAACTTAATTCCAATAAACTAGGGAAGTGGAACAGCTCTTGGGAATTTGTTTAGGATTCTGGTGATAACACTTCAAGAGATGAGGCAAACACTTAAAAATGACAGAGATTAAGCACAGGAGAAGGTGGGGTTTCATTGCTACTTGAGGGCTGGCCTTGGTGGGTTTATTCAAAGGAAGAGTGACTGGGTAGCATGAAAAGGCAGCTATTTGAAGGCATAAAGCAGGACTTCACCTCACAGCTCCCTGAACTTGTTCTCAGCCACTATTAAGAGAAGCACTGGCACAAAAGTGAGGCTGGACAGGGCTCTGAGCAACCTGATCCAGTTGAGGATGCCCCTGCTGACCGCAGAGTGGGTTGGACTAGATGACCTTTGGAGGTCCCTTCTAACCCAAACCAATCTATGATAAAAAAGCAGTAGTGGAGTGGAGAGAGAAGAGAATAACTGTTAAAAGACAACCAGAACTCTACCTGTGCTAGATTTAGGTCTCTTCGTGGTGGTGGTCTGATCTTTTCTATGATGAGTACATTGGGGAAAAAAGGAAGGAAAAAACAAAAATCACCTTCAAAGGCAACAATTGATTAATATCCAAAGCAGCTAAAAAGACTCAAACTCAGTAAAAACCAAGAAACCAAACAGATCTGAACCCATTTGGTTTGCAGTGGCTATCAGAGAGGGATGGGGTGGCAGCACTTACTTGGTGCTTGGCAAAACCTTTTTAACAGGCTGAGTCTTTTTTTTGATGCTTGTTTTGGCCTGAAATGGGCAGAAAGATGAACTTTTACTGCACAATTATATACAAATGTGTGTACCTCTGTATTAAGTGTATTAATATCTGTATTGTATGTATTAATATATTAATATTCCCATGTTTAACCTGATACTAGGCACTAGCTCTGAAAAATGGAGCACTGCAATTAGGATGTGCAGATTCATACACATTTTGAGCTGCTCTTTATGAAACAGAAATCTAAATTACATGGTAACTACTACATCTATTTGTTCTGGAGTAGAGCAGGTTTTGGAGCAGAGACCCAAAGTCTCCCAGCTGCTCACCTTGTTGCCAGGAGGTGCTTTTGGCTTCTCAGCCACGCTGATTTTCACCCTCCTGCCGTTGACCAGCACCGGCGTCATCTCGCCGTATTTCACAGCTGCTATCACAGCTTCCTTGTAGTTCATCTCCAGGAAGGCCTGGAACACACAAAGGTTGCTGCTGGTGGTACACAACTGGGAGGAGTGACTGACACCACACCAAGCTGGGCTGCTGTTCAGTGAGACCTGGGCAGAGGGGAACCTCATGAAGTTCACCAAGGGCAAGTGCAGGGTCCTTGACATGGGAGGAACAACCTCCTGTACCAGAACAGGTGAGGGGTGGAGCTGCTGCAAAGCAGCTCTGCAGAGAAGAACCTGGGAGTGCTGGTGTGCAACAAGTTCACCATGAGCCAGCAACATGCTCTCGTGGCCAAGACCACCAGTGGTCTCCTGGGGTGCATTAAGAGTGTGGCCAGCAGGTCAAGGCAAGTTTTCCTCCCCTTCTCCCCAGCCATAGCAAGGACACATCTGGAGTACTGGTCCAGTTCTGGGCTCCCCAGTTCAAGAGAGACAGGGAACAACTGGACAGAGTCCAGTGAAGGCTCCAAAGCTGCTGAGGGGCCTGGAGCATACCTGTGAGGAGGAAAGAGCTCTGGGACTCTTAAGCCTGCAGAAGAGCAGCGTGAAAGAGGATATTCTCAATGCTGAGCTAAGGGTAGGGGGCAGGAGAATGGGGCCAAACTCCTCAGTGGTGTCCAGTGACAGGACAAACTGGAACCCAGGAGATTCCATATGGAGCACAATGGAAAAACCTCTTCCTTTTGAGGGTGCTGGAGCCCTGGAGCAGGCTGCCCAGAGAGGTTGTGGAGTCTCCTTCTCTGCAGAGATTCCAAACCCATGTGGACATTGTGATCCTGCACAACCTGCTGTGGATGACCCTGCTTTAGGAAGTCTGAGCTGAGGACCAAAGCACTTCACTTGCCTCTGCTTTTTTTTTTTTCTATGCTGACACCAAAACACCCTGAGGGCAAGCATACCTCATTTCTGGAGCGCAGCACAATGATATCACTAACTTTGCCAAAAGGCTGAACAATCTTTCTAATATCTTGGTCTGAGAAGCCATCATCTGGTAAATCAGATATCTGAAGGACTGTCCCACAGCTCAGCAGCTCCTTCCTCAACAGCTGCAAATTGAAAAGCAAAACAAAGTAAAAAATTTTCAAATCTGGACCAGCAAAGGGAAGCAAAAAAAAAGGAAAAAAAAAAAGAAGGGTCTACAGTAAAACAAAAAAATTACTGGCTAAGAAGCCTTCTTATTACAGTATCCAACTTCTGTGCTTCAGTTTTTTTGGCTGACAGGGCAAAATGAACGCTTTCTACTTGTATGTTTTACTTTTATATGCACAGTAAGCTCCTCCAAAGACAGCTCCCCACTCCTTGTATGAAACAAACAAGTACCCAGTAGAACAAGGACCCACATTTAATGGTTATTTCTTTCTGCTGTTAGAAAGCACCAGAGAGGTTTTTTGCTTCCCATCTGTTAGAAAACCTTTGTTGTGAAATGAGATTCTTAAAAGCACAGAGGAAAAACCATGAAGAAACTCACCCTATTGTAAGAAGGGGCATTAGATCCACTGGTTGAAGCAGCTGAGTCTTCCTCACCATCTTTTGTTTCTTTCTCTTCAGGCACATCATCAGTTTTAGGAGATGAAGAACTTGACTCGGGCAAAGAAGGTTCATCTTTCTTGGAAGCCTTGGCAGAACCACTTGTTTTCACTGGCTTCTTCACACTTCCAGATGACTTCCTTAAGTGTCCATGAGAAGATCCCGATCCTGAAGATCCCACTGCTTGAAGAGATTTATGTTTATTGAACTCTGCTACAAAACCAGGCCCCAAACTCTTCACTACTGCCTCCAACTCTGCCTTTCTATGAATGGAAGGGGAAAAGAAGGCTGAGGGGAGACCTTCTGGCTCTCTACAACTCCCTGAGAAAGGCTATTGGAGCCAGCTGGGGGTTGGTCTCTTCTCCCAAGGAGTCAGAGGATATAGCCTCACGTTGCACCAGCGGAAGGTTAGGTTGGACATGAGGAACAAATTTTCTCCCCAGAAGGATTATCAAGGCCTGGCCCAGGCTGCCCAGGACAGTGGTGGGAGTCCCCATCCCTGGAGGGGTTTCAAAGCCATGGAGATGTGGTGCTGAGGGACATGGTTTAGTGGTGACCTGGCAGTGCTGGGTTAATGGTAGGACTCTCTTGAGTTCCAAGCCTTTTCTAACCTAACCAGTTCTAGGATTCTGTGCTTCTGCATCAGGGAATACCAAAAAGTAAATTTTCGAGACGTGAATCCTCCTCTCCCACAGTGACTTAACAGCAGTCGCTGCCTTGATGCCTTCTGCTATACTCTGTATCCTGCTCTGTCTGGCTCCTTGTCCTACAGGCTGATGTTTTAATTTATTCTTTAATGATCCAAGTTTAATTTCCTGTATGCTTTCTTTCTGTAGGAAATTTTTATTCTGATCCCTAATTGCTTCTTTTCCTCATTTTTCTGCTCTAAAATGGTTTGCATTTCACCCTTAAGATCTCTCTGGAACTCCCTGTTCTTTCACAGCTTTTCACCTAGATTTCCTTCCCACTAGAGCTCAGTAATGGTAGTTTTAGGCTGCACCTTGAAAATTTTCCACAGATCTTGAACAGAAAGTAGTAGAATGTAAATAAATCACCACTGGATGTAAAAAAGGAAAATAATGATAAGCTCTAAATAATCTCTTAGTCAGATTACCAACATAAGATAGTTGTGTATACCAACTTTGTCTCTTTTTGCTTCCTTGCTCTAGCAGATACTAGCTCTGGCTTCTGCTGGCTTTGCTAACCTTGGCTGCATTGCTTTGTTGTGGCTGAGTATTAACAAACAAGTCTCTACTCTTTCTCTTGTCCTGTGGGTATAGGAGGAAGGGAGCAAGGAAACTATTAGTAGTCCCCTGATTTGTCTGGGGGGGGGTGGGGGGGTGGGGGTGGGTCTTGTGCTGTCTGTAAATTGTAAATAGCTGTAAATACTGTATATTTTGTACATATTCATTGCATTTCATTTCTAGATTGTAGTTTTGCTTGTAAATACAGCAGCTTCATCTGCTTTCTAACTGAGCTGGTCAGGCAATTTTATTTTGGGGGGAATTTCCAACCCACCACAAGTACTTCTCAGAAAGATGAGGACAGTCTTTTCAGCAGGACAAGGGGCAATGGCTTTAAACTAAGAGGGGAGACTGCCTAAATCCAGGGAAGAAGTTCTTTACTTGTATGGGTGCTGAGACACAGACTCGGGCTGCCCAGAGAAGCAGCAGACAACCCACAGCTGGAAACAGCTCAGGTCGGGCAGGGCTCTGAGCAACCTCATCTAGCTGAAGGCGGCTGGTGCCTGCGGGGAGGCTGGACTAGGTGACATTCAGAGCTGCCTTCCAACCCCCCACGCGGCTGGCGATGGTGTGGACGCAGCTCAGCCCTCCCCGGAGGGCAGGCAGCCGCCGCGGGGCAGCGCGCAGGCCGTACCTCGGGAGTGGCTCGACCTCCTGGACGAGCGGTCATGGCTGGAGGATCTGCGAGGCCGCGGGCTGGCCCTGGGCGGGTGGCGGGAGCGGTGCGGAGACCTCGACCTGTACCTGGGGCTGCGGCGCCGCACGTACCAAGGGCTGCGGCTCCGGCGCCTGGGCCGGAAGCGGCCTGGGCTCCGCGACCTGGAGCGTGACCGGCGGTGGTAGTAGCTGGAGCTCGGGGCTCTGGAGCGCCTGGGGCTGGGACTGGCCGAGCTGGAGCGGCGCCTGGGGGTCTGGTTTTCTTTTTTCTCCACAGCATTTCTAGCGGAGCAAAGGCAAACAAAAAGGGGTTTGAGGAGGTGGAAAAGAAGGGTTGAAAGAACAAAAGAACCAAACTGAGAAGGTTTAGAGTCTCTGTTATGAACAATTTACACGCTGGTAACGGTGGGTATGGGAGTTTAGGATAAGGGAGAGACAACTGGAAAGAAGCAAGAAGGAGGAAATAACCCACGTGGAACAAGAGAAAGCTGCAAAAAAAGCTCTGAAGTTATAAGCTGCAGCGCTATGGGGAGAAAAATAGGAAAGGA
Organism: Indicator indicator; assembly: GCF_027791375.1. Lineage (NCBI taxonomy): Eukaryota > Metazoa > Chordata > Aves > Piciformes > Indicatoridae > Indicator > Indicator indicator. The sequence continues at coordinate 25,759 of NW_026539242.1, read as the reverse complement.
TCCATGAAAGCCATGAATTAAGATAGTTTCCTTGCCTCTGCCAAATTTAGTTTGGAAGCTAGAAATTTTCAGATGTTAAATCTGAAAGAATGAGTGGGAATGAAAGAGATTGAAGAGGACCATGTAAAGATACTTCTATTACATATTGATGCTACCCAGAGATGTCAAATGGATGGGGAATATGGGAAAAATAATGAAGAGATCCATGAGAGAAACAACCTATCAATGCTGAACAATATCTCAATGGTGCGGGTCAAGCCAGTGGGGCCAGACCCTTCCCAGTGGTGCCCAGTGACAGCACAAGGTGCACCAGGCACAAACTAGAATGCAAGAGGTTCCACCTAAAGATAGTAGGACCAGGCTGCCCAGAGAGCTTGTGGAGTCTCCTTCTCTGGAGAGATTCCAAACCCACCTGGGCATGACCCTGGGCCATCTGCTCTGGGTGACCCTGCTTTAGCAGGAGGGTTGGACTACGTGATCTCCAGAGGTCACTTCCAACCCCCACCATGCTGGGAACCAGGGATTCTGTGAGCAGTTCACACCCTAGGCAGAATGTCAGACTAATTAATGCAAAGCCACAGGAAAAATCAAGCAAAATTTCAAGCCCTATCACTCTAATTTGTATGCAAGTTAAAACACACACAAATATTGAACCAGATCTCACTGCAATCCAGTTTGGATCGGTCCACAGGGTGTGTTTTTAAAAACTTAATAGCAAAGAAGAGACATGAGTTCATGAATTCCAGTGTTTGTCCAGCTTGGAATCACCCAGCTTCCCAAGGGATCCATGGCCTGTGATGCAAAAGCTAACCCCAGCACGCCCACTGTCAAACCGGTTTTGACTTGCAACCCAGAGTGGTTGAACTGGAACAAAGATCCAGTCTAAAAAGCTCAGAATCACTCCTGCAGTTTAACCAGAGATCTACTGCTAGTCAGTCTCACTGCTGTATCACAGCCAGTACCTTCCAAACTGAAGGCCAGTGAGAAGACAGGGTCAGGAGGAGGCTGCTGACAGCATCAGTCTCGAGATCCAGAGTTCACTCTCCTCCTTGTGAGAGTTTTAGCTGCTGGGTAACTTGTTTTACAAAACCACCTCAGGATAAAACCCACAAAAGCTCCACACACAAATTTCTGATGAACACATGAAGCGCTAATACAGCCTGCCAGTAAGCAGAGGAGGAGAATTAATTGCATTCATTACCCATGTACCTATTAACAAAAAACAATCTGTAACCAAAAGGCAGTTACCTCCTTGAGGAATGAGCCTCAGGGTTCCAGTCAGGGTACCTGTGAAATGACAAAAACACAACTGTGACTGAAACAGCAGCATTTGAGCAAAAGTTTCTCCATTCTGTACTCCAGGACCACTAAGGGTCAGCCCAGCTCTTACCCACTGGGCTAAAGCCACTTTTGAAAGCATTCAGACAGTGACCACCCTCATGCTGTGTGAAGGACACCATGCCCAGAAAGTCAAAAGAGGTTCACATCCCCTTCTATTGTCACAGTGATGCCACATCTAGAGTACTGGGTCCAGGTCTGTGCTCCCCCGTTCAGAGATACAAGGAAGTACCAGAAAGAGTCCAGCAGAGAGCAGTGAAGATGAGGGGCATGGGGCATTTCTGAGGAAGAAAGGCTGAGAGCCCTGGGGCTGCTGAGCCAGAAGAAGAGCAGCCGCACAGAGGATCTGACCGATGCTCAGCAAGAGCTAAAGGGTGGGGGGCAAGAGGATGGGCCCAGACTCTTTCCAGTGATGCCCAGTGACAGCACAATAGGCACAAACTGGAACCCAGGAGGTTCCATAGGGAGTATAATGAATCTCTTCTTTCCTGTGAGGGTGCTGAAGCCCTGGGACAGGCTGCCCAGAGAGGTTGTGGAGTCTCCTTCTCTGGAGAGATTCCAAACCCACCTGGATGTGATCCTGAGCAACTGCTGTGGGTGACCCTGCTTTATCTAGCAGGGGAGTTGGACTGGATGATCCCCAGAGATCCCTTCCAACCCACACCATGCTGGGATTCTGAAAACCTGTCAACTGTCACAGATCACAGCCACGCACAGCAACCACTTTTAACACTGAGGCAACTTTTCAAAGGGGCTCCTTACTCTTGGCGTAAGTGGCGGCAGCTTTCGATGTGAGACGGAGTGTTCTGATGCAAGATCCAGTCCTGAGGGGAGAGAAGACATCCGAGAGAAGTTGGATTAGCTTGGAAAACATCAGCACTGGACGACAATTGCCAGTTAGGTATTGTCATATTTCACCTTCCATCAAATTTCACCTGCCAAGGCCAAATTTCTCCCTTCAGATTATTCCCCCTTAAGTAAAACATTAAAATGATTCGTGATTAGCAGAAGCTCTTAACACAGACAAAGGAATTAAGAAGATGAACCAAATGTATCATATCAAACAAGCCTGTTCCTTCCAGCAATACACTGGGCTGATGTCACCACGCTTTGAACACAAAAGGTTGATCCAACAGCTGGCTGCATTAAAGGCAACCATCAGCAGCTTTCCAGGTTGTCAGAGCGATGATCACCAAGAGAGCGAATTAAGCTGACTTGAAGAGAAGCCCTGACACAGCATGGCATATTAAAGTCAAATGTTTGAACAGAGGCAGGACTCCACATGCCTTCAGCTCCAGAACATTCACATCTGATCACTTTACAGCTAAAGGTCAATGGGAATCAAATCTTCCACACAATTTATTTTAAAAAAAACCCAACACCTAAGTTTTCCATAGGAAACAGCTGATGACACTAACCCAGACTCACAGAATCATTAAGATTGGAAAAGAGGACCAAGATCAAGCCCAACCTTTAACCCAGCACTAAAGGTCATCACTAAACTATGTCCCTAAGCACCACATCTACAAACCTCCCCTGGCACAACCTGAGACCACTTCCTCTTATCACTTGTTTCTTGGGAGAAGAGACCAACCCCACCTGGCTCCAACATCCTTTCAAGGAGCTGCAGAGAGACAGAAGGTCTCTTCTCAGCCTCCTTTTCTCCAGGCTGAACAACTCCAGGTCCTTCAGCTGCTCCTCACAAGTCTTGTGCTCTAGACTCTTCACCAGCTTCTCTGCCCTTCTCTGGACACACTCCAGCACCTCAGTATCCTTCCTGCACTGAACCCAGTGTTGGAGATACAGCCTCACCAGTGCCCACTACAGGGGCACAATCCTTCAGTCCTTGTCCTGGTCCAGTTGGCCATGCTACTGCTGATCCAGCCCAGGATGCTGGTGGTGTTCTTGGCCCCCTGAGCACATACTGGCTCATATCCAGCTGCTATCATCCAACAACCTCAGGTCATTTTCCATCAGATGCTTTCCAGCCCCTCTGCCCCAAGCCTGGAGTGTTCATGGGGTGGTTGTGACCAAGTGCAGAACCTTGTTGAACCTCATCCCACTGATCTCAGTCCATCAATCCAGCCTGGTCAGATCCCTCTGTAGTGCTTCCAACCCTCCAGCAGATCAACACTCCACCCAGCTTGGTGTCACTTGCAAATTGAATGTGCCCTTGACTCCTCATCCAAATCACTGATAAAGAGAATAAAGAGAACAGGCCCCAGAGCTGAGCCCTGGGGAACACCACGTGTGACCTACCTAAGGAAAGAACTTCTGCAGACAGTTTGCTACTGAGAAGAGACATGGCGTGGCCTAAAGCTGTAAGGTATCATGTCAGTGACAACTAAGTATCCTTAAAACCCAACTTTTGGCTGTTTTCATAAACACCAGTAACAATGGCTGAATAGTGCAGTGGCAGGCTCAGCTCCACACAACAGAGCTCTATCAAACAACAGCACTGTGAAAAGCCACCTCACTTCTGAGCACATGCCAGTTCAGAAAACAACAGCTGAACCAATGTGAAGTTGGCAGCATGAGGAACTCCTGCTCAGCCACAGAACTGCTGACCACACTGGCTAAAAGCAAAGCTCATGATAGTTCACTCAGATGAGGTGGAAATGCTCCTGTGACCAGGGCAGAGCTTTGGCAGTGCAGAAGGTGGTGCATGCAGCACCATCAGCCTGTCAAGGCCAAGATGTGCTATGAGACTGTGACCCAAACGATTTATGCTCATGTAGAAGACAGTGGAGCTTAAGGCCATGACGATCTGTGCCAGCAGAGGGACACACAGCACACACAACGGTAAGGAACAAGCAGCTCACCAGTGTACACCATTTTCCCCCTCTCTTGTCATTACTGACCAATCTTAAAGCCACCACTGATGTGTAAAGTCAGACAAGAAAAGATTGTTGCTCAAGGGCTACAACAAATTCCTTGTGGAAATGAAATGAAATTGTGCTTCCAGTGTCCCACGCCGTGGTCCCACACAACGAACAGGCACGCAGCGTCCACCAGATGTTGCTTCCAAGCAGCTTTAGCTCCCATCCAATGAGCCTGGCACTCAACAAGGGGACATTGTCCTCCCTAACAAACACAACCTTCTTCTCACAGCCTTCCTTATGCCAATGCCCTCTTGCACTCCTCAGTTACAGGAGGCTCCATTTAGAATCTTGGAATCAGAGAATCATTTAGGTTGGGAAAGACCTTTGAGATCAAGTTAACCATTAACCCAGCACTGCCAGGTCACCACTAAACCACGGCTCTCAGCAGAACATCTACACAGCTTTGAAACCTATCCAGGAGTGGGAATTTCACCACTGCCATGGGCAGCCTCTTCCAGAGCTTGACAACCACCTTGGGAAGAAATTGTTCCTCATGTCCAACCTCAGCCTTCCCTGGCACAACTTCAGGCCTCTTGTCCTACAATTATTCCCAACTTCCTCATCTAAAATACTTCTCCATAACAATACTGATGACACTTGAGCTGTAGAAGTTGGTAGGAAAAAAAAAACAACACACAACAGTCTGACCCCAGCTTTCTTACAGGCCCCTTTAAGTACTGAAAGGCCACCAGGTGGTCTCTCCCTGGAGCCTTCTCTTCTCCAGGCTCAACAACCCCAAATCTCTCAAGCCTGGCCTCACAGCATTGCTGTGGCCTCCTCTGACCGCTCTCCAGTAGGTCCCTGTCTGTGCTGAGGACTCCAGAGATGGAGCCAGCACTGCAGGTGGGGTCTCAGCAGAGCAGAGGGGGAGAATCCCCTCCCTCCACCTGCTGCCCACGCTGCTGGGGATCAGCCCAGGGACAGGCTGACTCTGGGCTGAGCACACAGTGACAGCCCATGTCCAGGCTTTGCATCCCCAGCACTCCCAAGTCCTTCTCCACTGGGTACTGCACCCCAGCCCTTCATCACCCAGTCTGGATTGATCTCAAGGATTGCCTGGCTACTCAAGAGAACATCACCTTCACATTAAATCTACTTAAGCCAGCAAACAAAAATTGTAAAAGTCAGGGTGATCCATCATACTGACAAGAGCACAAATCTACAGTGCTCCAGAGTGACAAGTGTTTGAGGACAGAGAAATCCCACTTTATTATTCCAGCACAAGTCCTTTTCCACTTGAAAATGAAGCTGCCCTTCCATGTACTCAGAAAATGTCTCAATACGTTGAGGGGTTTGGAAATAGATTTGAAATAAGAACATTAAGGAGAAATTCTATCTACCCAAGACTAAAACTGGGTATTCTTCATGGAAGAAAGGCTGCAGGACATAACTGCACCCATTTTTGAGACACTTTCTAGATCAGCAAGCCACTTCAGCATCAAGTCATTCTTTAAATTCCTTTCTTAGCTCAAAAAGCCCTCTCTTGATTCTTTTCTCAGAACACAGCACTGTGGACAGCCATCCCTGCCAACACCATGAAACCCTCCCTACCACAAGGTAGAAGGGCCAACCCTGCATGTTTCTGGTGCTGCTCCAACAACAAGAAGCTTCAAGTCCATGATAATCATCGTTCACCCCAAAGCCATAATGCTCAAATACTAAATAACCTGTTGGAGAGCTGGTACCTGCCTGAAGAACCATAGACAGCCATGTGTAAAGTCATAATTGGTGACTTCTGAACAAACAGCCACCTTTGAATGGCTATAAATAGTTCTGTAGGAGAGGTGTTCAGGATTCTTTTCTGTTACAGAAGAAGTAGAGAATCCATTTGCTTGCTCAGCTGCCACACACTCAAACCAGAACTCTGCATTTTGGGATGCTGCAGTCATCTCGAGGCTACCTCAGCTCTGATCTCATCAGATCTCATTAATTAAGCAACTTAGATACTCAAGAAGAAAGGCCTACAGAGAGAAATGCAATGTGATGGGGGATGCCAGAAGTGGTTTTCACTCCAAACCAAACCTCAGCCAATGTTTCACTGCAGTTATGGGAGAGCCAAGCTGAAGGAACAAGGAAGAACCTCAGATGATGCAAATGAGATGTTTTGGCCACCACTCAACAGTCACTATATAGCTCGAGAGGCAAATGGACTCTTCAGGAGCAGGAGCCAGGTTTCACATTCATCCACAATCATGTTGTTTTTAATAAAGTACCCACAGGTAACACTCTTGAAGTCTCTTCCAATCAGCAATGAAGCTTCTGCTTCAAGAAAAGGAATCCTGGAGCAGTTTGTACTTCAAGTCTGGGTTAAAACAATGCACAAGACAGCCTGGCACCATGAACAGTCTGAGCTTAAAACTCAGCACTTTCACATGGTTGAAACTGTTTTTCACATGTCCAGTATCTTCAAGATTGGATAGAGAGGTGGTCTTCCTCATTCAGTGCCTTTCTTCATCTTCACCTTTGCCTGTCTACTTCCATGCCAATCTGCCACCTTTCCAAAACACCATTTAGAACACAGCATTTCTAAACTGCTTGCTGCAACCTCTTAGAGCCACAGGCTGGTTTAGGTTGGAAGGGACATAAAAAGCTCATCTGGTCCTTCCTCTGCAGTCTAAACCTCCCTCTTTCAGTTTCAAACCATCACCCCTTGTCTTGTCACAACAGGCACTTGTAAAATGTCAAGAGCTGAGCAGAAAGGCAGAATCCCCTCCCTCCACCTGCTGCCCATGTTGCCTGGGATACAGTCCAGGAAATGGTTTTGCTCTCAGACATCACCAGCTCACACTGAGCTTCTTGTCAAGTGACACCTTCACAGGGCTGCTCTCCATCCCTTCATGCCCCAGCCTCTATTTGTGCTTGGAATTACCTCAATCCAGATGCTGATTTTGCACTTGGCCTCAGTTGAACTACATGATGTTTTCAGGGGCCCACTTGTCAAGCTTGTCCAGGTCCCTCTGGATGGATATCACTCCAGCATGTCAACCACATCTCTTGGCTTGGTGTCATCTGCAAGCTTGAGTGCCCTCAATCCCATTACCCATGACATGAACAGTGCTGATCCAATGACTGACCCCCAAGCTCTCTGGTTAAGAGAATCCCAGCATGGTGGGGCTGGAAAGGACCTCCAAAGAGCCCCAAGTCCAGTCCCCCATGCTGAAGCAGGGTCACCCAAAGCAGATTGCTCAGAATGCCCAGATGGGTTTGGAATCTCTCCAGAGGAGACGACTCCAAAACCCCTCTGGGCAGCCTGCTCCAGGGTTCCAGCATCCTTACACCAAAAAAAAGTTTTCCAGTTTGTTTAGGTGGAACCTCCTGGGTTCCAGTTTGTGCCCACTGCCCCTTGTCCTGCCACTGGACACCACTGAGAAGAGTCTGGCCCCATCTTCTGATCCCCCACCCATTAGCTCTTGCTGAGCATTGATCAGATCCCCGCTCAGGCTGCTCTTCTCCAGGCTCAACAGCCCCAGGGCCTTTCCTCCTCAGAGAGATGCTCCAGGCCCCTCAGCATCTTCATAGCTTCTGCTGGACACTCCTGTGCTGAGGACAATACTCCACAGATGCAGTCTCACTAGTGCAGAGTAGAGGTAGAGGTCCCTCGACCTGCTGGCCACAGTCTTCTTGATGCATTCCAAGAGATCATTTGCCTTCTTGGCATTGCTGCCTCATGCTGAACTTGTCCATCAGGATTCCTATGTCCCTTTTCCATGAAGCTGCTTTCCACCAGGTCACTCCCTGGACTCGTCCCTTGAGGACTCAGAACAGTCTGAGCTGCCCAAGCAGCAGCAGGTGTACATGAAGAAAAAAAAGTGATACAGAACAAAATCAGTACCAGATTTCTACCAGAGCTAGAAGCAGCCACAAGAGGGAGCAAAGGTTGAGTAGCTGCCATAAGGTGAGGCCATCTGGAGAACACACACTTCGCTGCAGCACCCTTTGGACAAGAAGGTATCACCTTGAATAAAGCTTGAGGTGATCTGTGAAGAACTTTTAGGAGTAACTTTTGCTCTGGTTTAGAAAGCACCAGCAAACAAGCTACCGAACAATCCACATCTGGGCAGATGACACCTTTGGGAAGAGCTTTGTCTATCATTTGCAACACCCCAAATCTATCCTTTTTACGCATTTTCAGCTAAATTCGTCCCTTTTAAGACCTCAAGGCTGCAGAGACAGCCACATTTCTGCCTGGTCTTGAGTGCTTCAGGGTAAAAAAACATGAAAAGGGATTTTTAGTCCGCAGCCCCAAGACAGCTTCACCAACTTACCCATTCCTTTGGCTTTTGAACATGCAGCCTGAACAGGACTTGGTGATCTTCCATCATTCTGCAAAATGCCTTCCCTCTACCACCCCCCATGGGCTTTTCACACATTTCCTGATGATTCTTTAACCATGAAACTAATAATGACTTATTAATTTTTAGGGTTTAATCATTTTTGACACGTTAAGCCTAAGCCTTCAAGGAAAACCCCCCCACAGCTATCAAAATGCTTTTTTCTCTCCCAGTATTCCCCAGTTCCTTCCATTTCTTCCTTTAAGAGGTGAAACTGTTACTGGCTTCCTAGCTGAATGCTCAGTCAGCTGAATGAAGCATTTTGTGCATCCCCCAGAGCCAGCCTCCAGCCTTGGGGACACTCAGTGTCACACAGACCACGTCTGGAAGATTAAATCTTTGCAGCTCAATAGGCTGCTTTGTTTTAACACAGACTTTGTAGGGGGGGGCAGGGAGGCATGAATAAATGAACATCTATCAGCTACCCTACTGAGATTTGATTTGTGCATACATTTTAGTCCCCCACTTAACATCAATCCCCCAAACCCAGCACAGTAGGGGTTGGAAGGAACCCCTGGAGATCTAGTCCAACCTACCTGCTGAAGTCGAGTCACACAGAGCAGGCTGCCCAGGACCATGTCCAGGAAGGTGATGCTTTACTTACGGAATCACATCATCATTTCGGCTGGAAAAGATCTCCAAGATTGAATCTAACCCTTGACCCAGCACTGCCAGGTCACATCCCTCAGCACCATATCTACACAGCTTTGAAAATCCTCCAGGGATGGGGACTCCATCACTGTCCTGGGCAGCCTCATCCAGGGCTTGATCCCTAGGAGAAGAGACCAACCCCCAGCTAGCTCCAATCTCCTTCCAGGGAGCTTTAGAGAGCCAGGTCTTTCCTCAGCCTCTTTTCTCCAGGCTGAACAACCCCAGTTCCCTCAGCTGCTCCTCACAAGACTTGTGCTCTAGATCTTTCACCAGCTCTGCTGCCCTCCTTTGGATATGCTCCAGCACCTCAACATTGTTCTTGGAGAAAGGAGCCTAAAAACTCAACCGATACAGTTTGGCTTCATTGATAAAGGGTTGGTTTTGTCATTTGAAACCCTCTGCAGCAGACACAAATCACTTTTAATAAACAACAACAAATATAAACCCAACGTGCATGGCAACTGTGAAATGAAGTTTGGAACAGAAGAGGCCGTGCAGCAGTTACAATGATTTACCAGCACCAACTTCTAGCACATCTCAAACTGGTGACCCGCAGCACAACTCAGGAAATAATTAGTTCATTAAAAGAGGGCAGCAGGTAAGATGCCGAGGACAGGTTTATGGAATAATCTTTGAGAGCCACTCACCTTCATCTCAGTGCACTCAATGTTACACAGAGAACACATATGTGGGAATATTCTCGGCGACGTGGCATAGTAGTCATTCATCATTGATGGGGTGGGCAATTTTTTGATCTTCTGGGCATCGGACTGTGGAAGGACAGGAAGCCACGATGCTTTCACGATGCCAAAAGGAGATCTAAAGGGCTCCTCGGCCTGTGGGCGGAAGGGCTTGGGTGCCGCTCCCGAGCCACTCTGGGCGTTGGGCTGGCTCGTTCCAGACTCGTGTTGAGGTCTTTCGTGATGGTTTACAGTCGGGATTTCAGCAGCAAAGGGAGGTTGGGTCATTGGTGGCATCACGTGCTGGGGCATGGGCTGCTGGACAAGAGGAGGCATGACTGGTGGCATTATGGGTTGCACCAAAGGTGCCATGATGGGTGGCATCATAGGTGGCATGATGGGTGCAATCACAGGCTGGGATACAGGTTTTACCCCAGGGAGTCCAGGAGGCGTTACGCATATTCCGGACACCTTCCCCGGAGCCTCAGCTGGAAAAAAGGATTGAGTGTTTGAGGAATCGATCTGGAATCTTGTCTGTTTGATCAGATCTTCAACTTGAAACACCGGATTGCAGGGCACGCTCGGCGGTGGGACAGCCATCGGCACGCTCTGCTCCCGGGGGAACTCTTCCCTCTTCTCCGCGCTGGGCACCTCAGGAGCATACACACGTGCTTCCAGGGGCTCTTCCGGCAGCGCTTCGGGGTTGAAAGGACGCACTTCCAGGGGGTCCTCGGTGTAACCGTACTTGCTCGCATGGCCGTAATCGATCACTTTACTCTTGACTGCCGCACCGCCGCTACCACCCACGGGTTCCTCTGCCCGGCTCTGACTGTGTAGGCCAGGCAAAGAATGCCCCATCTTACGCATCCGGATTTCTCTCAGGATCAGCGGCATGTTCTCGGGCGTCAGCTGATCGTCTGGATAACGGCTGAGCTCCTCCAGATCTTCGTTGGACAGCCCAAAACTCGCGAGAATACTGGAAGCGCTTTCTGGCGTGTAGCGGTTCTGGGCGTTGGAGTTCTGCTCTGAGATCCGCGCCGAGGCAGGTGGCTTTTGCCCACTCATCCCAGCCGGGCACGGGCTGATATCCCAGCGAGTTGGGCGAGGCTCCCCCTTCTGCTCCTGGTGTAGGTTTGACTTCTCCTTCACCTTCCTCGGATCAGGCCTGTGCAGAGTTACCCGAACGTTTATCCTCTGGGAACCTGTCCACTGAAGTGTCTCCTGCCCCGAACATCTCGGTGGCATTCCTTGAGGTGCTCCAGGCGTGGGTTTTCTCTGAAGACCTCCTGCACCCCTTCCCGTAAAGGATCCTGGAGGCTTTGTGCCAGACGGGTTAGGTCCTCTGGGCCTCTGAGGTAAAGTTCCTCTAGGGCTAAACATTGTGCTTTTCGGAACCACCTGATTTAACCAAGCATGAGGAGGTGCAGAAGCGTTGGGAGCAACCGAGGTCAACTGCTGAAGAGCCAACTGTGTCTTAATGTGAGCAAACTGTAAAGGAGGAGGGCCCAACAGAAGTGGGCTCCCAACGCCAAGGTGCAAGGAATTCACAAGTGGTGCGAAACTTTCCAAGAATAACACAAAGCTGAAAGTTAAAAGACAAGGATTAGATGGTTTGATCTTTTCAGCTACGTTATGCTGTGGGTTCTATAACCAGTGAGAACAACAGAGGTCACAGCAAGGTGCTTTAGTGACAGTTTAAATAGTACTTTGGGATTCAAAACTCAGTGGAACAGGTTTGGGTTTTTTTCTGCACTGCATAACATCTTAACATGCAGTGGTTAACAGGTAATTAAGGAAATGAACTTGACTCAAGTTCAAACATCACAGACAACATACCTGGAGATGACACTCAAAACTTTTCCAAAACTTAGCATTTCAGTGCTTCAGAACAGTTTGGTTTTTATTTACAATGACAATAAGCCAAAATAGCAAACCCCATTTATGAAGCAAAACCCAAGTGAAACCATTATGTAGATGTTACAAACACCAGTGGTTTGGTTACAATAGTTTTGTAACCTCAACAGTTACAACTGGGATGCCAGCTCACTGTGGACTTGATCTGAAGACAGCGGCAGAGTTTTTCAGGAGGACACTCCCATGACCACTCTCAGGGGTAAACTACTATACCCTGAAAGTATTCCAAGGGAGTGACAACATTTGAGCTCTGTGGCTAGAAAATAATTCATTTCCAGATGTTAAAGGCAAGATCTTTGATTGACACAGCTTTCAACAGGTGTAAGATCATACAGAAACTGGAACCATCTACTTATGAGCACAAGGGCAATGGAAGCTGCCAGCTTTTATTTCAGCTCAAGCCACCAAGAACCTGGTCCCATCAGGCAGTAAAAGAAAGTACAAATGCAGGTAGAATAAGACAAAGTTATGCTCACACTAACAAATTTAAAAAAAAAAATTAAATACCACCAAGCCTGGGAAATTCTTGTAACAGACTCAGAGCAAAGTGCCTCATCCACAGGACCAGCACAGGCAAAAGGACCCCAACAAACCCTCACCCCACCCCTTGCCACTTTATCTCCCCAAACCAGACAACCAGCTGGTGTCACTCTCCTCACAGCTCTAGGTGAGGTCTGAATGAGGTTTACTGGCAGCTTTTCACCAAGTACCTTTAGCAGGGCTTGCAGATACACCTGGGTGGTTCTGAACTCACATGCTGGACCTCTGCAGTGTTGAGGTTCTGATCTCACCAATACTAACTCCACCACAGGTATGGTTTTCAAATTTCCACTTAAATTGTCTCCAAATAGAGGGGTTTTTTTCAAGCGACTGGACGTGCCTCTCTCATATCAGTCATCTGTAAGGACTGAAGCTTGAGAACCACAACTCAAAAGACAAAAATGACACACAGCTTGAGAGAGGTGAACCACAGACAAGCTGCAGGGAGACTCAGATTTTACAGCTGAATCCCTCTGACTTGTTGCTGTCACATTTTAAAGTTCTATTGGCAATTATTTAATCTTAATAAGTACAAACTGCAGCCAGGCCAAGGACAAAAAGTACCTACAGTAACATCATCCACCTCTCTTCATCAAAAAAAAGGAAGCCATAACAAAGATTCCCACCAGACAACCCCAGAACCAGGCCCTCATCCAACATCTCCCTCAACAAATCAAAGCATATTTAAATGTCAACTGCACATTAGGCCAAGTTCATTCTAGCCACTTTCAAAACAGACCATGAAGCAAACACTTAAAATCATCTCCTGCCTGCCCTTCAGACTTGCTGTTCCTGAGAACTCCCAAAAGTGGAGAGCAAAAAACAACAGACCAAACCTCTCATTGTGAAAGTACTTGGAGAGAGAACAGAATCAAAGCCAACCATGACTAGTGTGAAAATATCAGTAGACCTCATTTTACAAATCTCTGTTTGTATTGGAAGAGACCTTTAATATCATGAAGTTGTTGGACTGAACCCAGCACTGCTAGGTCACGACTAAACCATGCCCCTCAGTACATCTTTGAAACCCCTCCAAGGACGGACACTTCACCACTGCCCTGTCAGCTTGTTCCAGGGCTTGACAAACCTTTTGGGGAATAAATTGCTCCTCATATCCAACCTAAACCTCCCATGGTGCAACTTGAAGCCATTTCCTCTTGTTCTTGGCAAAAGTTGGGCTGGACACAGCTGGAGAACAACACAATGCTGGAGTTGTAGTTGTGGTGAAGGCACAAGGGGTGGATCACGAGCCAACTCTTCACTTCTGGTCTGTGCTGGGATGCTGCTGCTTTGGTTTGAGTTCTTCTTGTTGAGTGAATAGTGTGAAGAACATGCGATGAATGTGCATTTTAATGATAATTCTTAATTATATGATTCACAGAGGCAAGGTGTGGAATGCGTTGGGTTTGCATGGAAAGGGTTTGGTCTCGTACAGAATCTCTTACAGAAGGTTGCCCTCCACCAAACTCTGCAGCCTGCCCAGCTCTCACTGAATGGCAGCACAGCCTGACAGGGTGTCACCCACTCCTCCCAGTTCTGTATCATCAGCAAACTGGCTGAGGGTTCACTCCATCCCTCAAGTTGCTGATGAAGACGTTGAACAAGACTGGTCCCAGCCCTGACACGGTGAGCTACAGGCCTCCAACCAGATTGCACAGCTGATCACAACCCCCTGAGCTCTGTCCTTCAGCCAGGTCTCAACACACCTCACTGTCCACTCATCCACCCCATACTTCCTGAGCACACCTATGAGGATGTTATGGCAGCCATTATCCAAGATATTAATTAAGCAAAACAGACACACAGAGACTTTTCTCAGAAGCAGCCAGCAGAAGGCTGTCATCAGGGCATGGCAATGCTGGGCCTGCTCACTGTCCTTCCAAAAAGGTTAACCAACAAACAGCCTTGGAATTGGATGCTCCCTGAACAGGACTTGCAACAGTCACATTCTCAGCCACTGCTCTGGCAAAAGACTGGCTCCAGCATTTGAAACAACCTTCCTGAATCAGGGAGGAATTTACCCCCACAGGAACACAAACAGATCTGAGCAGTTTCCTCATCACCCGACCCCATCAACAACTCAAAAAGCAGTAAAAAGAGGTCAAGCACATAAACAGGCTCAGATTCTCTCCTGACATTCAGTCAAGTGCTGCAGTGAAGCCTCCATCAGCTGGGTCTCATGACTGACCTTCTCAAAAGAAACACTGGAAACAGACAGTTGAAAGATAAAGCCATGCCAAGAGCAAGGAAACAATGCTCTGGATATTTAAGGCCAGAATGTCCCCTTCCTCTTCAAGCAGAGCTTTGTTTGGGGCGTGTCTCTGATCCTCCAGGACTGCCTTTGCTGGTGCAGTGACATCCTGACTGGTTTCACAGCAGTCACCAAGCAGCTTGCTGATGCTTTATCAGAAACGAATAGGTAGAATTCCTCAAAGACAACTCTCCTCAGGTGGACAAGGTAGTTCTTCAAACTTCAAAGCCTCACAGAAAAGTCAGGTACAGCCTTCTTGCTTTCCTTTTAACTTCAACAGTCAATTTCACAGAGCTTCCCAAAATGGATGGGTAAAAGAAATGTTCTGGCTATCTGCTTAGAGAACACCAGCATGGTGGAGCTGGCAGGGACCTCTGGAGATCTTCTAGTCCAACACCAGCTAAAGCAGGGCACCCACAGCAGCTTGCCCAGGAGCACAATGTCCAGGTGGGTTTAGAATCTCTCCACTGAAGGAGACTCCACAACCTCTCTGGGCAGCCTGCTCCAGGGCTCCAGCACCTTCACAGCAAAGAAGTTTCTCCTCATGGAAGTTCAGGTGAAACCTCCTCAGTTCCAGTTTGTGCCTGTTGTCCCTTGTCCTGTCACTGGGCACCAATGACAAAGAGTCTGGCCACATCCTCTTGCCCCCCACCCTTTATCTCTTGCTGAGCATTGGTCAGATCCCCTCTCAGACTGTTCTCCAGGCTCAACAGCCCCAGGGCTCTCAGCCTGGCGTGGTTTAAATGTTAACAAAGGGACCTTAGGGTGGAACCCGACGCCGGGGGAGTCACCAGGTCATGTTACTCCCTCTCCTTTCCTTCCTATCCTCTATTTAAGGGGGCAGTGCTCTCTCTCTTGCCTCTTGCCTTCCTGCCGGGTGGGGAGCTGCTGCCAAGTGTTCAGGCCTACCTCCAGGGAGTCCACTGCCATCCAACCTTTGGGTTTGCCTGTCTCTGTATATATTCCTTTCCTCAATACCTCTGTACATCCCTTTTCCCTAAATACCTTTTATTTTTTGTTAAAATTGTTTTCTTAACTTTCAATTCTGTGCAAGTCCTTTTGTTTACCCCTTTACTTCTCCTGCCTTTCACCCTGAGAGAGGATAATCTAAATTCTGTCCTGTGGAGCTTTTGCCCTGAAAGCTTAAACGGTGACATAGCCCCCCCCTAGGTAGGGCAGCACCCAGGAAAGCTCTTTGCAAGCCCAAACCCTCCTCTTTCTTCCTCCACCCAATTTGTACAACTAAGCAGGACATCACAGGGTACAAAATGAGCTGCTCAGTGAGCTGAACACCAATGTCAAATATTAGTGAGATGCTGACAGAAACCATTACAGAAACCATTACATAGCCATCTTGAATATGAAAGCAGCTAGAAAAAATTTACAGAAGCTGCAGTTCCCTAAAAGTAAACAAGATAGGATGTACTCACTTGGGGGGTGACCTCAGACACTCCTTACCATCTCCCCACCCTTATCAGAGGGGGAAGTGAAAACAAGCAAAGCTGATCAATATCTAAAGGATGGGGCCAGACTCTTTTCAGTGGTGACCAGTGAAAGGACAAGGGCCAATGGGCACAGACTGGAACCCAGGAGGTTCCATCTGAACTTCCATGAGGGGTTGGACTGGATGATCCCCAGAGGCCCCTTTCAACCCCCATTATGCTGGGATTCTGTAAAGGCACTCAGTGCCTCCTCCCACAGGCAGAAGATGGTCACCCAGGATTAAATCCCACAGCCTTGCAAGTCCAAAACCATCCTTTTCTTCCCCATCCCAGTTTTTTACTCCCATGCAAGCCATTACACAGCACAGAACAGCTCCTGGGCCTGACTGGGTTGGCTGTCCCAACTGTGTTCCCTCCCAGCCTTTCACCCCCGCCCCTGTCTGCTTGTTCTGGGAGAAGAGGAGGGAGAGGAGGCAGCAGTGAGGGAAGAAAATCTTGATGCCATACAAGTAGTGCCCAGGAAGAGAAAAACCATTGATGCTTCCTTCACCTGGTCCAGATACACATGCAAAACATAGCACCGGCCCAGGGGATGAAATATGAAACATTCCCAAAACTTGGAGTTGGCCCCAGGGGTGTTTGTTCTGCTCCTCACAGTTGGGCCAGTCCAGTCCAGTCCAGCCCCAGGGCAACCACATCAACCATTTCACACTGGATCTCTGTGAAGGTCTGCAAGGCCTTCCTCAAAACACTTCTGCTTTTGGGTTACTCAACAGAGAGGACTCAACTCAAACACACCTCCTCCAGTAAGCCTCAAGGCCCAGGAAAGCTGCTGTTCCTCTTTTGTTAGCTGGCAGGGACCTGGCCATTAGATAATCAACCATGACCACGTTCATCTTCCCACTTCGGTTCCAAGGCCTGGATCTCCTTTGTAGGTCCCTTGACCTTGTTTTGTTTTCCACTTTCAGAAGGATCTGGATTATTCTTTCCCTTTGTCAAACACTTTCCATGGTGTGTTGCCCACAACAACGTCAGTGTATGGCTTGTCTTCAGCAGGCACCAAAGTCCACCAGAGTCTTGTGCTCCAATGCCAGACCATCAAATCCACACCAAACGGTCAAACCCTCTTTCTTGTCTGGCCACCCTGTTCCTGGTTGGAGCACTCAGCATCCAGCTCCTGCAATGGCAGACCAGACATCCCTTCAAGATCAGGAGAAGCTGCAGCCTCAGCTCTTCTGCTGCATGTGGGCCAGACCACCATCGGCAGGCACTGCCAGCTGGCACCAGCGTGTTCAACACCAACCTCTGCTGCAGAGTCCCCGGGTGCTGGACATCATCCAGATGCCTGGACACCTCCACTCCTCCCCTTGGATAACAGGCTGGTCCACTTGCCACCACAGCTGAGCAGATAACTCTTGAGGAAACACTTCATCCTCAACAGATGTTCGTGCTGACTCTCATACTGGTTTAGCTACAGTGTCCATTTGGATCATCCTTAGATCCGGGGACCCTCCAGTTCCTCTGAGGGTGCTGAACATGCTGCTGATACCTTTTGACAGTGCTGAGGCATCCCTCCTTCAGCGGTCTACCTTTTCAGGTTCACACACCTGCTCAGGCAAACACTTCCAGGCCACAGGAGGCGAAAACTGCTCTAGGCTCCTGCCCAAACCCTCCCACATGCTGGTGCCACCAACTGCTGCAGGGCACATTCCCAACTGCCATCCCCAGCCAGGTGGATCCACTAACAGCTGAACATGGATTGGCGGATTCAGAGTGTGATGAGATGGCAGCAGGGCACTATTGTTACAGTCAAAATCAAAACCAGGTTCACCAGTACACTATGAACGTTTCAGTTACATCAGGATATTCAAGAAACCGTGGGGCTGTTGCAACAAGGTTGGCAGGATTCATCTCAGTGGAGGAGGAAGGTGGAATTGCTGTTTGTCTCCAGGGGATGCTTCCCAGAGTACTGGCCAATTACCAGACCAGGCTCAAAGCTCTGCTTCTACCACGTTTCCCAGACAAAACAAAACCCCACAGCAAACAGCAAAGGCTGGAAGCTGTATTTTCAAGGCGCTTCAAGCAGCAGCTAATCTGCACTAAGTTGTGCAGCATGCTCCAATCCAATCTATCCATTCCTCTCTTAGCCCCAAAAAGAATGGTGGGGCCAGCAGCCAAACAACCCAAAGCCATCTGCTCCCCAGCCCAGCAGGACAGGGAGAAAAGGAAGCACAAAAAGTGAGAAAACTCACAGATAAAGACAGAAAAAACCCAAAGTAAAGCAAAGGCAACTATTACTCACCACCTCCACAGGTAGATCAGTGCCCAAACAGACTCCAAGCAATGATATCTTGGAAGCCAAAACCCCCTTTTTCTCCTTCTCTACCCCAATTTTTGCTGCATTACATGGTTGGAAATATCCCTCACAGTCACACACTGCTCCAGTCAGGAAAGCCCTGACACTGTACAGCCACTGTTCAGTGCTAGCCTAAGCACCAGTGGTGACCATCAGTTTAACCACAAATCCAAACCACAGCTCACAGGCTGCTGTGCACACCATTAACTCCATCCCATCCAGAGCCAGCATTGCTCAGTAACATTATTCATGGAAATAACTCCAAAAGACTCCATTCCATACCAGCACTGATGGGGTTCAATGCATCAAGTTTACACGAGCAGAAAACAAACAAAAAACCACACCTCAGAAACACAATCAGCAGAAGTTTTTCAGCAAGGAATTCTTAAAACAGGACCAAAAGGGCATTTTAGCTCCATCGTGTTTTAGAGTAATACAAATCCTGCATGCTGGCTGGGGAGTGAACTGACATACAGACACCAGCTCTGAAGCGTACTGAGCTCTGCACACCTGATGTGATGTGCCCAAAAACCTTGCAAAGAGCAAACACTAGTATTTCTGACTAAAACTTACTATAAAAAACCCAACCCCAACCTCATTCAGAATAGTGAGCTTGAAATATGAAAACATCCTATTTACCTTCAAAGACTCAAAAGAAGTCTCAATGTTCTTCCCATTTCATACCCAGAGGAGCTCATTTTTGGGAAGGACAGACATGAGCACAGCTGAGCTTGAACTGAGCTCAGTCCCAAAACCAAGCTGCAAAATACTCAGGAAACAGGAGGGAAGAAAAGGAATCCAGTGGAGCTGGGAGCTCTGTAGCCACTCAGAACCCCACCCTTGGGCAAACACCCCTCAGTTCTGTTGTCAGAGAAGCTGGAGAAGAGGAGCTCGGTCTAGTCCCCAATGTCCTCCACCCTTCTAGCCAGCATTAGTGTGCTGCTAGTTCTGGCAGATGACTTTTCTCTTTAAATCAGAAAAACACACAATTAAAAGATACTTCTTGTCCTTGAAGGCTGACTTCTCAACAGGGAAAATAATTACCTCACTTTTACATCCACCCTCATGGACAGCTCACAACATAGTTTTATCATCTAATATTCTAAAGGACTGCTGGATGATCACATACCACACAGAAGAGCATAACCCAAAAGCAGGCACACATTTCCACATCAATTCTGGGCTAGAAACCAGGGTTAGGGAGTTTTAATTTAATCAGTTCAGTGCTTCTTCAAAATAATCCTATAAAAACAAATTTTAAAACCCCAAGTAGTTGTATCACTGTATTAAAATAACTGACCAAAAATACTACAGCAGCACATCTCCAAGTTGCTAATAACCAGGTAAATTCCCAAATATGCAAGGTTCCTGGGTGAACCCTACAAACCAGCTTGTGCTACGGTGCTAAAACACTTTGCTTTAGGGGAAAAGAAATCTAGTTTCTGTCTTTTTGACCAAATGCAGCTCAATTATTGCCAGCTTCAATGTCAAGCAATGGGAAAAGTATCTTTTTAACCCCCCCCCTGAAGACAGGTGAGTATGAGGTGCCAGAAAACAGGTCTGAGCTTTCATAGGTGATGAAAGCCAACCTCTCCACCTAACCACAACTTACTGCTTCATTCAACGGCCACTTTTAAAGCCAAAACCACTATTCCCAAAGTGCCAGATCGCTTTGTTTCCATGCAACGTGCTGAACTGATGGATTTAATGGAAGGTCTGAGCTTTCACTGGAATGCCGCTAGACGCAGAGAAATGTAAGGCTCAGAAAGCCAGTGGGGCATTTCCCTAACTGAATCCAACGTGTAAAAGCTGAGATTGGGTGAACACATCTTGTATCAAACTTGGGCATTCAATACGCACACTGCTGGGGTGCCAGGGGCCCGGCTGCAACGCACACAAGCCTTCCTTACGGCCCCGTTTCCAAGCTGTTTATTCACCTGCCCTTCGCATGGGAAGGAAACACACCACGGTGCAGGGCCTTGCTGTTTGCCTGCAGGGCCTGGCAGGGTGCTCCAGCCCCAATGCCGCCGCGCTGAAGCCCTCGCTAGCGAAACAAACACGCGAAGGGTCGTCAGCTCCAAGGCCCTTCAGCGGTTATAACCGGTCAAAACACGCCGTTCTTCACCGGCTGCTTCCGTTCGCAGCAACCGAGGCCGTTACACCGCGGTCCCCTCCGCGGGCAGCCCAACAGCCGTGCTGCTCCCAGGCCCCGCCGTGGCGGGGGGTTCCTGCGGGCGACCGGGGCCAGGCCCAGGGAGGGGGGGTCGTTATGGGGGTAACGGAGGGTGCCGTCTCCACCCGCCGCCATTTTGTGCGTCCCCTCAGATCCCGCTGCGCCACACAGGGGCGAGGGGGCGACCAAGCTCCTACCTCCGGCGGGGAGCTAACCGGTCGCACTACTCGCGGTCACCCTCCGCTACGCTTCCTGCTACGCTTTCACCACCGCTTCCTCCCAGCTCCGCCGCCTCCCTCCGCCGCGCCGAAACGAACCGGGCCGAGCCAGCAGCGCCAGCTGCAGACACGTAGCCCCGAGGAGGGAGAACGCGCGCACGGCGGCTGCGCGCACGGGGAAGAGGCCGGGCGCGGGGACCGCCTACGCACACCACCAACGCGGACGGCGCAGGCGCGCTGGGCCCGCGGAAGTAAGGCAGAGGGCACAGCCGCGGCCTCGGGAGGGAGCTGCGCATGCGCGGCCGCCATACGGCGCCAGCCCCGTCAGCGCAGAGCATTCTGGGAGCTCTTGCCCCCTCCGAGGGCTTCCTGTCGGGAGCGGCTGTGCCACAGAGGCGTTCGGGCTGGAAATGATCTTGAAGTCATGGAGTCCAACCTTTAATGCAGGGCGGCCAGCTCACACTAAACCTGGGCCAGGCCTTGACAATTCTTAGCGGGGAAAATGTTCACAGAATCACACAATCAACCGGGTTGGAAGAGACCTCCAAGATCATCCAGTCCCACCAATCACCCAACCCTAACTAATCAACTGCACCATGGCACTAAGTGCCTCATCCAGGCTTTTCTTAAACACCTTCAGGGACAGCAACCCCACCACCTCCCTGGGCAGCCCATTCCAAGGCCAATCTCTATTTCTGTGAAGAATTTCTTTCTGAGATCAAGCCTTCTTTCTAAGACCAAGCCTGTTCCTCACATCCAACCTCAATCTCCTCAGCACAACTTGAGGCTGTTTCCTCTCATCCTGTTGCTGGTTTCCTGGGAGAAGAGACTGACCCTGACCTGGCTCCAACCTCCCCTCAGCTTCCTTTTCTCCAGGCTGAACAACCCCAAGTCCCTTAGCTACTCCTCACAAGATTTGTGCTGGACACACTCCAGCACTTCAGTGTCCTCCATGGTGCCATGGGACATGGTTTAGAGATGAACTTGGCAGTGCTGTGTTAACAATTGGACTTAGTGACCTTAAAGGCCTCTTCTAAACAAAATGATTCTACGGTCATGGACCTACACCTATGGAAATGAGACAGGAGGGCACCAGGCAGCCATCCTCCTTTTCCCTCCCTGAACCTCCTTCAGCAACACCATGAGCTGGTGGAATTGCCCTCTCCGGTGGCTCCCACCTCCTGTTTCTCCAGTGTATGTTGAGCTTCATGCACAGCCCCATCAGAATGTGTGCCTCTCCTCTGCCGAGTTCCTCTTCACATTGTCTGGGGTTTGACCAGGAGCCAGCAGCTGCCCCAGTTTCTCCAGTGAAAACCAGCACCAAGACTTGTGAGGCACTGACTCAGAGGAGCTGTCTTGCTGACTGGAATGATGTTTGCTTTTGCAGCAGCAGTGCTGGTACCTCCAACAAGCTTGCAGTGACTCAGCGTCCCCAAATGCAGGTTTCCCCGGGTCACCATGAGCTGAGGTCTGGTGCTGACCTGAAAAAAGCTTTGTCACATTGAGTGGCCCCATGAGGTTTCTGCCCAGGGAGCCCCTGTTGCTCCAGGCTCCCCTCTGCTCTCACCCACGAAGCACCCCTGCAGAGCCACGGGCTTCCCTCCAAGGAGACAGAAGATGCCTTTAAGAGCTGCTACATTATTTCCTGAAAGCACCAAAAAGGATGCCAACAAAGCAAGAAACGCTCCTGCTGCAGCCCACAGAATGCATAGTCTACAGCAGGACCAGCTCGTCCCAAAACCATATTTTCCTCACGTGGGGGAGCATCTTTCAGAGCTGCTGAAAGCACCACACCTCGCTGCAAACCTGGCAGACAGCAGGCACCTACTCAGCAGCCTCTTGAGCAGCCTGGGAGTGCACTGAGCAGCCATGCAGATCTGTCTGGCTGTGCTGCTCTGAAGTCACTTCGGTGGTTTGTCTTGCTCCTTGTGTGGAGATTCTGCAGACACTTTGCATAAATCCAGCAAAAAAAGATTCATTGCTGCTGCATTTTCTGGCCTGACACAGAAAGAGGTCAGTAAGATGTTGTCTTCAGACCTGGTTTTGTTCTTTTTCCAGCACACTACAGCCTTGGAAACTCTAAAAACCTTCAGAAGTTCAGACTTCCACTTTTTTTTTTTTTTTTTTTTTTTTTGCTTTTAAAACCTGCTTAGAGCCATCTAGTCCTGCAGCCTGTGACTACTGGAGACCACAGGCATTCCTGACACCCACCACAGCACTACAAGGGGAAGCAAGAAGCTTTTGGAGAGCTGGAAGCTCTATTTCTGAAACTTCTGAACGTAACTTACAACTAAATTATAAGATCTGTGTCTGTTCCACCATTCTTGAGCCAGGCTGAAGATCTTCACTGACAAGGTTCTCTGAGAGAGAAAAATCTGTTGTGAAATATAAGATGGTGTGCTGGTTTGATCAGATCAGATTTATGCTGAGGCTCCAAGAATCTGAAAGAAACTGAGGGTCTAGGAGCATCCCAAGGGCAGAATCTGACTGACCCTGCTCTGGAGACTTTAATGTTTTGTTGGCAAAGAATCACAGCATAAAGGTTGGAAAATATCTCCAAGGTCATCGAGTCCAACTGGTAACCCAGCACTGCCAGGGCACCACTAAACCATGGCCCTCAGCACCACATCTCCATGACTTTTAAGCCCTTCCAGGAATGGGGACTCCACCACTGCCCTGGTCCAAACCTTGACAAGAATCAAGGAGAAGAAATTGTTCCTCATGTCCAACCTAAACCTCCCCTGGGGAGGCTGTTGTCCTATCACTTGTTGCTTAAGAGAAGAGACCAACCCCCAGCTGGTTCCAGCCTCCTTCCAGGGAGCTGTCGAGAGCCAGAAAGCCTCTCCTGAGCTTCCTTTTCCCCAGGATGAAAACCCCCTGGTGCCTCAGCAGCTCCTCACAAGCTCCTCCAGACCCTTCACCAGCTTCATTGCTCTTCTCTGGACACACTCCAGCACCTCATCGTGTTGAGAAGACTCTTGAGGTGTAGCCACGAAGTGAGAGGAGCTGATTTTTCAGATCTGGATTCCACTTTCAGATGAAGCCTCAGGTCAAGATGGTCACTGCTGAGGAGCAGGCCCAGCATGCTGAGTGCTGGCTACATCTTGTAGAAGAAACACAAATCACAGGGTCAGGAAGAAGCCGAAGCAGGCAGCATCTCCCCGTACAGTGGGCTTCGCTCAGGTAGCTTTTTGGCTACTCAAGAGAATTCTCTGGCTCCCAGCTGCTCTCCCATCCCCATCAGGCCTTGCTCAGGGGCTGTTTTCCACCCACTCTTGGCGCCACTCCAGCCTGCCCAGGCTGAGGGGTGTTAATAGCCCTGCACGCTGTGACCTCGGGGACCTGGCTGGTGGTGGCAGAGCTCCAGGTACTTTTCTCCTGCCACATTGGGATCTGGCCACTGTCCCTGCAGTGCGTGCCAGCCTCAGTGCCTGCAGACACTGGGATTATGCTCCACTATCCTGTAGTCACCAGGACATCCTCCTTCTGCAACCCCCTATGCAACTTTCTTGGGTCCCTGCACTGAGCAGAAACACCCACAAGGGCTAGAGAAATGACCACAATTTCTCCTGCCCTAAAGAAACCTTGCCCTGGAAGGAGGTGTCCTAAAAGCAGCTTCGAAAGGCTCTGAGCAGTGGCCAAGTCACTCCGTTAGGGGTGGCCATGGATGCTGGAGGTTTCAGGCTGTGTTTGCCTGCTCTGCTTCCCCGCTGCAGCTGTGAGCTGAGGCTCTGCAGGAAGGGACCTGGCCTTGGCAGCTCCTGCCAGGAGCTTTCCCAGCAGATGGTGCCTCTGAGCCGGTGGAGCTGCTGCCGGGCTGAGATCCTGCAGCTCCACGCTGGCTGCTTCAGGGACTGCCTGCTTCGGGGACTGCCTTCCCGGCCACGCATCCCAGGGTCTGGAATTACTGCTCCCCCACCCCGGGACTGACCCCCAGGGGCGATTTTTGCCACTGTACATCTGGTCCTCCTGCTGAGCTTCAAGAGATCTTGTGAGAGAGAATTTTAAGGGGTTAAAGAGAATCACCAAATCATTGGGGTTGGAAAAGAACTTGAAGCTCATGGAGTCCAACCATTAACCCAGCACTGCCAGGTCACCACTGAACCATGGCCCTCAGCACCACATCTCCATGACTTTTAAGCCCTTCCAGGGATGGGGACTCCACCACTGCCCTGAGCAGCCTGGGCCAGCCCTTGACAACCCTCTTGGGGAACAAACTGTTCCTCATGTCCAACCTAAGCCTCTCCTGGTGCAATTTGAGGCTATTTCCCCTTGTCCCATCACTTATTCTTTGGGAGAAGGGACCAACCCCTAACTCCAACCTCCTTTCAGGGAGTTGGAGAGAGCCAGAAGGTCTCCCCTCAGCCTCCTTTTCTCCAGGCTGAACAATCCCAGGTCCCTCAGCTGCTCCTCACAAGTCCTAGACAAGGATCTAGCTGCTCTAGACCCTTCCCCAGCTTCACTACCCTTCTCTGGACACACTCCAGCACCTCTTCAAGTGAGGGGCTCAAAAATGAGGGTTTCCTGTAAAGGTCAAGCAGGATCTGATCTGGAAACCCTCCACCTTAGGGCATGTTTGGATCATCTGCCAACAGAGGATTGTCCCTCTGTTCTACCCAGCCTGGCCAGGGTCAAGGACATGGAAAAGCCACCACCTCCCCATTGCCCCCTGCCCCTCTTTTTGCCTACCGCTCCTGGCTGCACCCTCAGGAGCCTTGGGACTGGAGCAGAGGATGGGGACTTGCCAAAGCACAGGATACTGAGAGGACTGGGAGCTGCATTGCTGGGAGAACTGGGAGCTGGGAGGACTGAAAGCTGAGTCCCTGTTGGGGACAGGGCAGGGGACATGCAGCCCTGTGTTCCCTGTCCCTGCAGAGACATGCTGGTGGCCACAGCCACCACATAGAGGGCCAAGGGTGGCCATGTTTGACATTCCTCTGTCAGCAGCTGTGCCAGGGCAGTGTGTGACCACGTTGGTGGCAT
>NW_026539241.1:0-90608 GCF_027791375.1 Indicator indicator | reverse complement strand
GGGGGGGGGGGGTGGTTGGGGTGGGGGGGTGTGTGGGGGTGGTGGGGTGGTGGGGGTGGGTGGTGTGGGGGGATGGGTGGTGGTGTGGCGGGGGGGGTGGTGGGGGGGGGGGGTGGGGGGTGGGTGGGTGGGGTGGGGGGGGTTGGGGTGTGGGGGTGGTGGGGTGGTGGGTGGGGGGTGGTGTTGGGTAGGGGTGGGTGGGTGTGGGTGGTGGTGGTTGTGGGGGGGGGGGTGGTGGGTGGGGGGGTTTGTGTGGGGGTGGTTGGGGGGGGTGGGGGGGGTGGGGTGTGGGGGTGGGATGTGGTGTGGGTGTGTGGGTTGGGGTGGGGTGTGGGGGGGGGTGGGTGGTGGTGGGTGGGTGTTGGGGGTGGTGTTGTGGTGGGGGGGGGTGGGGGGGGGGGGTTGTGGTGGGGTGGGGTGGCGGTGGAGGGGTGTTGGTGGGGGTGGTGGGTGGTTGTGGGGTGGTTGGTGGGTTGTGGGGGGGGGGGGGTGTGGGGTGGGGGGGGGGGTCGGGTGTGGGGGGGGTGGGGTGGGGTGGGGTGTGGGTGGGGGGTGTGGGTGGGGGGTGGTTGGGTGGGTGTGGGGTTGGGGTGGTTGGGGGGGGTGTGTGGGGGTGGGGGTTGGGTTGGGGGGGTGGGTGGGTGTTGGGGGGGGGTGGGGGGGGTTGGGGGGGGTTGGTGGTGGGTGTGGTGGGGTGGTGGGGGGGTGTGGGTTGGGGGGGGGGTGGGGTTGGGGGGGGGGTGGTGGTGGGTGGGTGGGGTGGGGGGTGTGGGGGTGGGGGGGGGTGGGGGGGGGGTGGGGGTGTGGGTGTGGGGGGGGGGGGGGTGGTGGGTGGTGGTGGGTGGGGGGGTGAGCGTGGGGGGGGGGGGGGGGGGGGGTGGTGGGGGTGGGGGTGGGTGGTGTGGGTGGGGGTGGTGGGGGTGTGGTGGGGGTGGGGGGGGGTTTGGGGGGGTGGTGTGTTGGTGGGGGGGGTGGGGGTGGGGGTGGGTGTGTGTTGTTGGTGGGGTGTGGGTGGTGTGGGGTGTTGTCGGGGGGGGGGTGGGTGGGGGTTGGTGGTGGTGTTGGGGTTGGGTTGGTGGTGAGTGGTGGTTGGGTGGTGGTGTTGTGGGGGTGTGTGGGGGGGGTTGTGGGGGGTGTGGGTGTTGGGGGGGGTGGTGGTGGGGGGGGGGTGTTGGGTGGGGTGGGTGTGGGTGGGGGGTGGGTTGGGGTGGGGGGTGGTTGGGGGTGGAGTGGGGTGGGGGCGGTGGGTTGGGTGGGGGGGTGGGTGGTGGGGGGGGGGGTTGGGGAGGGGGTGGGTGTGTGTGGGGGGGGGGTGGGGGGGGGTGGGGGGGGGGGGTTGGTGGGGGGGGGGGGGGGGGGGTGGGTGGTGTGGGGGGGGGGGGGGGTGGGGGTGTGGGGTGGGGGTGTGGGGGGTTGTGGGGGGTGTTGGTTTGGGGGTGGTGTGGGGTTTGTGGGTTGGCGGGGTGGGTGTGTTTGTGGGGGGGGTGGGGGGGGGGGTGTGGGTGGGGGGTGTGGGGGTGGTGGTGGGGGGGGGGGGTTGTGGGGATGGTGGTGGGGGGGTGTTGTTGGTGTGGTGGGGGGGCTGGGGGGTGGGGGGTTGGTGGGGGCGGGTGGTGTTGGTGGGGTTGGTGGTGGGGGCTGGGTGGGGGTGGGGGGGTGGGGGGTTTGGGGGGTGGTGTTGGGTTGATGTGGGGGTTGTGGGTGGGGGGGGTGGTTGGGGGGGGGTGGGGGTTGGGGGTGGTGGGTGTTTGGGGTGGTGTTGTGGGTGGGGTGGGGGGGTTGGTTGGTGGTGGGGTGGGGGGGTGTTGGGTGGGTGGTGGGTGTGGTGGGTGGGGTGGGGTGGTTGTGAGGGTTGGGGTTGGTGGGTGTTGTTGGTGGGTGGGGGTGTGGTGGGGGGTCTGTGGTGGGGGTGTGTGTTGGGGTGTGTGGTTGGTGTCGGGGTGGTTTGGTGGGTGGGGTGTGGGTTGGGTGTTTGTTGGTGTTTGGGGTGGGGGGTTGGGTGGGGTGTTGGGGTGGGGGGGTGGGTGTGGGGGGGGTGGGGGGGGGGGGGTGTGGGGGTTGGGGTGGGGTTGTGGGTGGGGGTGTGGTGGTGGGGAGGGGGGTGTGGGATGGGTTTGTTGGGAGGGGGTGTGGTGGGTGTTGGATGGGGGTGGGGGTGGTTGGGTGGGGTGGGTTGTGGGGGTGGGGGTGGTGGGGTGGGGTTGGGGGTGGGTGGGTGGGGTGGTGGGGTGGGGGGGTGGTGGTGGGGGTTGTGGGGGTGGGGGTGTGGGGGTTTGGTGGTGGGGGGTTGGGGGGGTGAGGTTGTTTGTGGGGTGTTGTGGTGGGGTGTGGGTGGGGGTTGGGGTTGGTGGGGGTGTGGGGGTGGTTGGTGGGGATGTGGTGTGGGGGGTGGTGGGGGTGGGGTGGGTGGGGTGGGAGGGGTCTGAGTGTGGTGGGGTTGTTATGTGGGGGGGGGGGGGGGTGGGGGGGGGGGGGTTGGGGTGGTGGGTTGTTTGGGTGTGGGGTGGGTGGGGGTTTGGGGGGGTGGTGGGGTGGGGTGGGGGAGGGGGGGTGGGGGGGTGGCTGGGGGGGTGGTGGGGTGGGGGTGTGGGTGGGGTGGGTGGGGGGTGGTGTGGGTGGTGTTGGGGGGTGGGGTGGGGGGGTGGTGGGGTGGGGGTGGGGGGTTGGGGGTGGGTTGGTGGGGGTAGTTGTGGGGGTGTGGGTGGGGGGGTGTTGTGGGGTGGTGGGGTGGGGGGGGGGGGGGGGGGGGGGTGTGGTGGTGGGGTGTGAGGGGGTTGGGTGGGGTGGGGGTGGGGTGGGTGGGGGGGGGGGGGGGGGGGGGGGGGTGGGGGGGGGGGGTGTGGTGGTGGGGTTGGGTGGGCGGGGGGGTTGGTGGGCCGTGGGGTGTGGGGGAGGGGGGGGGTGGGGTGGGCGGGGGGGGTTGGCGGGTGGGTGGTGGGGGTGGGGGTGGGTGGGGGTGGGGCGTGGGTGGGTGGTGCGGGTGGTGGTGTGTGGGGGAGGGGGGGGTGGGTATGTGGGGGGTTGGGGGTGTGGGGGGGGGGAAATTCAGGTGGGCTGAAGAGGGTGGTGGGAGGGGGGGGGTGGGGGGGGGTGTTGGTGGTGGGTGTTGGTGTGGGTGGGGGGTGGAGGGGTGTGGGTGGGGTGGTGGAGGGGGGTGGGGTGGGTGTGGGGTGGGTGGGTGCTGGGGGGGGTGTTTGGGGGGTGGGTGTAGGGTGGATGCTGGGAGGCTGTGGTCACGACAGCGCCGGGGGGGGGGGTCGAGGGGGACGGGGGGTTAGGCCAGGGACCTATGGGAATGCAACAATTTCCCTGTCAGCCCTCTTCTCATTGCTCAGCAGATGATTGCAATCAGGAGCTGCATGGAGACAACCATTCTTGTCTATTATCTATTCACTCCCCTCTGTGCTTTGCAAAGTGCTCCAGGAGGATATTCTTTCCTTTTTCTGTGTGGGTTTTTGTTGTTGTTTTTTTTCTCTGATGATTTTCCAATCACCTCTTCCTTCCTTTTTTTACTGCTCTGTGTAGAAAATACCTATAATGGGGTGCAATTGAGAGAGGCTGATTGTCCCTCCATCCAGTTGCCTAGGAAACAGCCTGGTGGATACCCAGATCTTTTTTTTTTCTCTCCCCCCTTTCCCCCCTCCCTTCATTACTGAAGATGCCATTTACAGTTGATTTCCTCCTAGGTCTCCTTTGCTGTGTGCACTGCTGAAAAATGAAAGGACAGAATCGAGCTTGTTCTGCTCTTGGGTTTGGTGCTTTAAGGTCTTATTTGTTGGCAGAAGGTTCAGGTTATAAAACCTGAACACGTTGTTCATGACTGAGAGCCATGCTGTGGGCAATAGAGATAGCTCAAGATACCACAGACTTTCCTTTCCCCTTTCTTTCCTTTCTCCTCCCTTTTTCCCCCTTTTTTCCTCCCTCTCTTTCCTTTTCCCCCTCCTTTCCCCCCTTTTTCCTTTTCCCCTTCTTCCTTTTTTCCCCCTTCCTCCTTTCTTCCCCCTTCTTCCTTTTTCCCCCTTCTTCCTTTTTTCCCCCTTTCCTTTTCCCCCCTCTTCTTCCTTCCCTCTTTTTTCTTTTGCCCCTTTTTCATTTTCCCCCTTTTTCCTTTTCCCCTTTTTCCTTTGTCCCCCTTTAACCTTCCCCCCTTTTTCCTTCCCCCCCTTTTCCTTTCCCCCCCCTTTTCCCTTTCCCCCCTTCAACCTCCTCTTTCCTTTTTCCTCCCTTTTTCCTCCCTTTTTCCTTTTTCTGCCCTTTTTTCCTCCCTCCCTTTTTCCTTCCCTTTTTTCTTATTTTTTCCCTTTTTCCTTATTTTTTCCTTTTTTCCTTATTTTTTCCTCTCCTCCTCCTCTTCCCCCCTTTTCCCTCCCCCCTTTTTCCTTCCCCCTTTTTTCTTATTTTTCCCCTTTTTCCTTATTTTTTGCTTTTTTCTTTATTTTTTCCATTTTTCCTCTCCTTCTCCTCTTCCCCCCTTTTTTTTGTTTTATCCCTTTTTCTCCCTTTTCCCTGTTTTTCCCCCTCCTTTTTTTCTTTTTTTAAAAGCAATTATCCTTTCCCCCTTTTATTTTATTTTCTCCTTTTTGTTCTTCCCTTTTTCCTTTTCTTCCCTCCTCTTTTTCCTTTTTTAAAAAAAACTTCTTTCCCCCTCACCTTTCCCCCTATTTTTCTCCTTTTTATTCTTCCCCTTTTCCTGTTTTTTCCCTTCACTTTTCCCCTTTACCCCCATTTTCCCTTTCTCCCTCACCTTTCCCCCCTTTTTTCTTTTCTCCTTTTGTTTTCCTTTTCTCTGTTTTCCCTCCCCTTTTTCCTTTTTCTTTTCCATTTTTCCTTTCCCCTCTATTTTTAAATTTTCTCTGTTTTGTTCTTCCTTTTCCTTTTCTCTCTTTTTCCTTCCCTCCTCCCTTTCCCTCTCCTATTTTTTCTTTTACCTTTTCCCCCTGTTTTTTTCCTCCCTTTTTTCTTTTTTTTTCATTTTTCTTTTCCTCCTCCTTCCTTTTCCCTCCTATTTTTCTGTTCTCCTTTTTCTTCTTTTCTTCTTCTTTTGCCTTTTCCCCCTTCTCCTTTTCCTTTTTTTCTTTTTCCTTTCTCCTTTCCCTATTTTTTCTTTTCCCCCTTTTTCCCTTTTTTCTTCTTTTTCCTTTCTTCCCCTCCTCCTTTTCCTATTTTTTCCTTTTTCATTTGCCCCTCACTTTTTTCCCCTCCTATGTTTTCTTTCCCCTTTTTTCCTTTTTCTTTTTTTCCTCATTTTTCCTTCTTTCCCCCCCTATTTTCCCTTTCCCCCTTCTCCTTTTCCCCTCCTTTTTATTTCTTTCCCCTATTCCCCCCTCCTTTTTTCACCTTCTCTCAACACAAAAGAATCAAACTCAAAGCTGCTTAGATTCCCTCCACTTCTGCAATCTAGTCAGACCTGTGAAACACTACCCTGGCATTAATGAATCCCAACATTCAAATTGCAATATAGAGGTGCAACAAAGTAGATTTGTTTCCTTCCACTCATTTTCATGCCTGCTTATGGAGAGTGAACTGCAGGAAAGTATTAATTTTGAGGCTGGGGCATGGCATACCCTGCTGAGAATGGCTTTTAATTAGTTTTTTGGGTTGAAAAAGCTTTAAGATCAGGCTTAATTTTAAGGGGGTTGACCTTCGTTTGAGATTTTTAAGGTTAAAAATCTTGCAAATTAGTTTTGGTGTTCAGGGGTTTAACCTCAAAACTCTCAGATTTGGTGGTTTCCTCTGCAAAAGTGGAAATGTTGTCTCCCTGCACTATTTGAGTGCAGTATAAATTTTCAGTAAAAGAAAAATATATGAATCATGAAGATCAGGTATTCATCTGGCTGTGTGTTTTTCTCCTCTCTGCTTCCTTCTCTGTTCTCTTCTCCTTTGTTCTCATTATTTCAGCTCCTTCTAATTCCTTTCTTCCTCTCATCCATCACTTTTATCTTTTTCATCTTTTTTTTTCCCCCCTTTAACTTCACCTCTCCCTCTTACTACTTACTTTCTATCTGCTGCAACTGTTCTTTTTTGAAGCTTCCTAACCACCCTTCCCCTCCTCCTTCCCTTTTCTTCACCTCCCAGGAAGAATTCCCCCCCCCCCCCCCTTGGAGAAATGCACCACATTTGGTTTCAAAGTAATCTCCTGCTCGTTCTGGTTTGAAAATTATTTATACCAGCAATAAAGAGCATTGAAGGGCTGGGTAGCAGGAGAGAAGATTGTTTATAGGCTGCAAAAGCAACAGATATTTCCTTAGTGGACCAGCTTCTCTTCATGTGCATCCCCCAGGTTTGGGGACAACATCCTAAGACCACCAAGGTTTCACCTCACCAGCAGCCTCCCTCAGTCTCTGACCTTCTTCCCTGCTTAATTCTCTCTTTTGTTTCTCTCTTTGCTACCCTACCTCCCCTCCCAGCCCTCTCAGTGTGTTGTTTTTTTTCCTGCCTGGCCTCTATCTTTCTCAGACTGTCCCTTCCCCAGACTGCATCTCTGCCCTTCTGACCTCTGGCTGACTGCAGAGTGGCCCTGGCCCTATTTATTTTCTCTGGGGTGTTGTGCTCAGTGGTGGCTTCCTTGCTTGCTTTCCTATCCTTGCAGTCTCCCTTTTTCCCTAGTCCTTATCTCTAAGCAACTTGATCTGCCTCGTTTCACCTTTATCAGCCACCCCAAGCCACAACAAAGGGGTTGGAGTTCATAGATTCATAGAATGGTTTCGGGTCAAGGGACCTTAAAGCTCACCCAGTTCCAAGCCCCCTGCCACTGGCAGGGACACTTTCCACTGGCCCAGGTTGCTCAAAGCCTCATCCAGCCTGGTCTTAAACACTTCCAGGGATGAGGCATCCACAATTTTTCTGGGCAAAGCTGGACAGATGTTGAC
The DNA here is from genome assembly GCF_027791375.1 of Indicator indicator. Classification (NCBI taxonomy): domain Eukaryota; kingdom Metazoa; phylum Chordata; class Aves; order Piciformes; family Indicatoridae; genus Indicator; species Indicator indicator. The sequence goes on along the minus strand of NW_026539241.1, from coordinate 83,739 downwards.
TATTAAAAGCCACCCCAAGGAGCAACAAGAAGAGCCACCAGGTTCATTAATAGGACTCATGGTAGGAACAAGTTCTGTACCATGAGGATGGTGGAACACTGCAACAGGTTGCCCAGAGAGGTGGTGGAAGCCTCATCACTGGAGATATTCAAATTCAGGCTTGACAAGGCTCTGAGCAACCTGATCTAGTGGAGGATGTCCCTGCTGACTACAGGGGTTTGGACTGGGTGACTTCAGAAGGTCCCTTATAACCCAAACCATTCCATGATTCTAGTTCAGATGAACTGTCAGAGAAAGGAAGGGAAAAGAACATGCTCATGGGGAGGAGCAACACCAGAGGTTTGTAGAGGAATATGATACCTCTCTGGAGGTGTTTAAAAGACACAGAGATGTGGTGCTGAGGGACATGGTTTAGCACCAGCCTTGCTACAGTTAGAAAGTGGTGGTGATAGGGCAATGGTTTTTAACTGGAGCAGGGTAGATTTGCATTGGACATGAGGAAGGAGATCTCTGCTGTGAGAGTGGTGAAAGCCTGAATGGATCACCCAGGGAATTTGTAGATGAGAGCTGCTCAAGGTCAGGTTGGATGAGGTCTTGAGCAACCTGCAAAGTGGGAGGAGTCTCTGCCCATGGCAGAAGGGGTGGAACTGGACAACCTTTAAGGTTCCTTCCAACCCAACCCTCTCTATGAATCTCTGAAGAGGCTCCTTCCAGTTCCTAAGAAGCTGCTGAGTTGAGTGAGTCAAAGGCTACCCACAGCTGAGCATTACTGCACTGAAGGAGGCTATGGGGTTCTGCTTACCAAAATAGAACTAAATTGAGAACAGGCTGGAAAACAGTGAGGAGATTTATGACTTCACAGGTCTTGTGTGCACCCTGTCAGCACTCATGACCCAATTCCTCACCAAACCTTAAAAAAAGGAAAAAAAAACCAAAACAATAAAGGAAGATAAAGTACATTCTAGCAAAGGAGATAAAACAAAAGGCTAATACAAACCACACCAGGTAAGGTTGCTCTGCTCTTTGATGGTTGCATTAGGGACTAATTTCTTCCCTTTGAAAACTCCTCAGGATCTGGCTCTGCTTATTGAACGAGCCCTGCTAGGTTAATATTTTGTGTTGTCCTTGCACTCCATAGGTTTTCTGTTAAACCTTTATCCTTCCTTGAGAGAATCCAATAAATCAGGTCTTTCCAAAAAGGTCTGGAAGGGTTTCTCTGTCTCTTTCAGTGAGGAGTGAGAATGTTTTAGGGTTTCCTCCAGAATGCCATAAGCTGCCCTATAAAATCCTGGAATCAGGAAAGCCTCAATGCAAGAAAACATTTCACCATATGCTTGGCTTTAACTTTAAGCATATGCTTAAAATCCAGCATGTGCTGCAACTCCTTCCTGGAAAGGAATGAATTTAAGGACTTGCTTGTGCTCTATCCTGGATCAGAGCCCTGGGTGCTACACATCAAATTCTGCCACCCTCACCTACAGAGTTAGAAACACAGAATCACAGAATTGCTTCAGTTGGAAAAGACCTCTGAGACCATCCAGACCTCTGAGACCATCCAGTCCAAACATAGAATCATAGAATCATAGAATCAGTCAGGGTTGGAAGGGACCACAAGGATCAGCCAGTTCCAACCCCCCTGCCATGCCCAGGGACACCTCACACTACATCAGGCTGCCCAGAGCCTCATCCAGCCTGGCTGCAAACACCTCCAGGGATGGAGCCTCAACCACCTCCCTGGACAACCCATTCCAGGCTCTCACCACTCTCATGGGGAAGAACTTCTTCCTCACATCCAGTCTGAATCTCCCCACTTCCAGCTTTGTTCCATTCCCCCCAGTCCTGTCACTCCCTGACACTCTCAAAAGTCCCTCCCCAGCTTTCTTGGAGCCCCCTTCAGACACTGGAAGGCCACAAGAAGGTCACCTCAGAGCCTTCTCTTCTCCAGACTGAACAACCCCAACTCTCTGAGTCTGTCCTCATAGCAGAGCAGCTCCAGCCCTCTGCTCATCCTGGTGGCCCTTCTCTGGACACCTTCCAACATGTCCAGATCCCTCTTGTAACAGAGGCTCCAGAACTGGATGCAGTACTCCAGGTGTGGTCTCAGCAGAGCTGAGCAGAGGGGGAGAATCACCTCCCTTGCCCTGCTGGCCACACTTCTCCTGATACAGCCCAGGCTCTGGTTGGCTCTCTGGGCTGCAGGTGCACACTGACAGCTCCTGTTGAGCTTCTCATTCACCAGCACCCCCAAGTCCCTCTCCTCAGGGCTGCTCTCCAGCCAGTCCCTGCCCAGCCTGGATTTGTGCTTGGGATTGCCTCGCCCCAACTGCAGGACCCTGCCCTTGGTCTTGTTGAACCTCCTGAGGTTGGCTTGTGCCCAGCTCTGCAGCCTGTCCAGGTCCCTCTGGATGGATCCCTTCCCTCCAGCCTGTCTGCTGCACCACACAGCTTGGTGCCATCAGCAACCTTGCAGAGGGTGCACTCAGTGCCACCTAACATGGACCTAACACCATCATGGTCACTGAACTATGTCCCCAGGGGCCATATCTAAATATTTTTTAAAAATACCTCCAGGGCTGCTTCCATCTCCAAATCATCCTTGTGACTTTTCGTGAGGAAGTGCTTCCTAACATCCAACCTAAACCTCCCCTGGCACAGCTTCACACCATGCCCTCTTGTCCTGTCAGTAGTCACCTGAGAGAAGGTATTGAGCCCCACCTGACTACAACTTCCTTTTAGGTTGTTGTAGAGAGTGATAAGATCCCCTCTGAGTCTCCTCTTCTCCAGGCTGAATACATTAATAGAACTCAGAGCAGGAAGAAGTTCTTCACCATGAGGCTGGTGGAACACTGGAGCAGGTGCCATGGTCAAGTTGATGGGATAGGGCTGGGTGATAGGTTGGACTGGGTGGTCTTGGAGGTCTCTTCCAACCTGCTTGATTCTATGATTCTAGGTTGCCCAGGGAGGTAGCTGAGGCTCCATGTCTGAAGAACCTCAAGGTGAGGCTGGACAGGGCCAGCATCAACCAGTTGAGGACATCCCTGCTGACTGCAGGGGAGCTGGGATTGGATGACCTTTGGAGGTCCCTTCCCACCCAGACCATTCTATATTTCTATGAAATGTATTTTCCTTCTTTTTCCTGCTCTGGCAGTGGGGTTGGACTTGATGATCTCTGGAGGTGCCTTCCAACCCCTAACATTCTGTGTTTCTGTGGAAGTGATAAAAAACTTATCATGACTAAGGGGAGGGGGAGGGGGAAATCCTTTTTTTCCTCATCTCCATGACTAAAGTCCTGAGTTGTCATGATAAATACTGAGCCAAATCCTGTTTGCAAATGATCCCTCACTTTTATCCTGGGGTAATTACCTGTGTTTAACAATTCCCTTTCATGTTTCTTAAACTTTGGAGGGCCCAGCCTGGCAGAGGGGGACCTGGAGGGGAAGGGGGAAGGGGAAGCAGGCAACCACACAAATCCCTTTCCTTATGAATGGGATTTGTTCCTGCACTTCCTGCACACAACCAAAGCCAGGGTTAGGATCAGAAAGTACCAAACAAAACTCTTTCTTGGGGAAGCCAATCCCCTTTTATTTCCTAGAGGTCTGACAGGTCTAGTGTTGAATTTATGCTTGGTTGTGATTAGAGCTGCTTGCACTCTCTTAACAAACCACTTTGGAATTAGCATAGCCTTGTCTTGAGGCAGATATGGCTCTTTTGCACCCCTCCTTTCCCTTCTTTCCTAGGAGCTTACTAAAACATACACTTGAGCACTAATAATAATAATGCTGAATGTGTTCCAGACATTGAAAGACACATGGCAGACCCAGCAAGAGGAAATCAACAATGTTTTAGTAGGTGTACCTGTTTTAGGAGGCAGCTTGGACTAGATGATCTCCAGAGGTCCCTTCCAGCCCCCACCACTCTTCTGTGATTCTGTGATTTCATGACTCTATGATTCTGTGACTCTGTGATTCTCTTATTCTATGGTTTTATCATCACAGAATCACAGAATGGCTCAGGTTGGAAGGGACCTCAGAGCTCCTCTGCTCCAACCTCCCCACCATGGGCAGGGACACCTCTCAGCTAGACTCAGCTGCTCAAAGTCTCAGCCAGCCTGGCCCTGAACACCCCCAGGCAGGAGGCAGCCACAGCCTCCCTGGGCAGCCTGTGCCAGAGTCTCACCACCTCCTACTCAACAACTTCTTCCTCAGCTCCACTCTAACCCTGCTCTGCCTCAGCTCCAAACCATTCCCCCTTGGCCTGTCTTAGACACTCTCAGGAGAAGTCTCTCTGCAGCCTTCCTGCAGGATGCCTTCAGGTCCTGGCAGGCAGCTCTGAGGTCCCCCTGGAGCCTTCTCCTCTGCAGGCTGCACACCCCCAGCTCCCTCAGCCTGTGCTCACAGCAGAGCTGCTCCAGCCCTGCTGGATGATTCTATGATTCTATGATTCTATGATTCTGTGATTCTGTGATTCTGTGATCTGTGATTCTGTGATTCTATGACTCTGTGATTCTATGATTCTTTGATTCCATGATGCTATGATTCTTTCTCCAGCAGCCTACTGCACTCACGCCTACAGACACTTGCAGACCTCCAGTTAGATCCTTCTCAGCAGAGAAACTCCAGCTGACAGCCTCAGAAATACAGCTGCTACCCTGCATGTGCTAAATGGAGACATCAATGGGAAAGCAAAGCTCTTCTGCCCTGTGCAGGAGCAACTATGAGTTGCTTGGTGGTAGTGGACATGAGGGACTGGATAAGCATCCTTGAACCTAGCTCCTTGCTAGGGAGCCAACCCCACAGAATCTGAAGATGACAGAATTGTGAGGCTTGGAAGGAACCTCTGAAGATCACCTCATCCAACCCCCCTGCTAAAGCAGTTCACCCAGAATAAACCACACAGGAACACACCCAAGTGGGTTTGGAATGGCTCCAGAGAAGGAGACTCCACAACCTCTCTGGGCAGCCTGCTTCAGGCCTCCAGCACCCTCAGAGTGAAGGAAATTTTCCTTGTGTTCCAGTTTGTGCCCCAGTTCCTGTCACTGGGCACCACTAGGAAGAGCCTAGCCCCCTGAACAGCTTCGCAGCAGCTCAGCAGTGTTCCCTCCTTGGCTGCTGAAAATCACTGGGGGAAGCCTTTCAAAGCAGCAGATCCTCATTTGAATCTCATCTAAAACCTGTCTGTAAGGATGGTGCTGGGTTTTCTCCAGGCATGTTTTGGTGCAGCAATGTGGGCACTTTGCTCCTCTTGCCTGTAAGAAGGTGGAATCAGCCTCCTGGAGGAGGTGATCTGGGATTTCACCAGATTCTTCTGGGCTCTGACTAGGACTTGTCACCTTCAAGGTGATATTCAAGGCTCAACAGGGCTCATCCTTATCTAGTGGAGGATGCCCCTGCTGCCCTTAGAAGGGGTTGGACTGGGTGACCTTTGGTGGTTTCTTCCAACCCAGACCATTCTATGACCTTCCTGTTCAGGAGCTCCCCACTGGGAGTATCTGGATAAAGGGAAAAGAAAGCAAAAGAAAAGGAGGAATTTGTGCTTGGAAACTCCGCTGAACTCTCTCTGACCTAACTCTGAACCCCATCCTGAACTTAGTTAGGATTATCACAACTATCCATGTGGGCTTTTCTTCCAAAGTTTTGGTACATTTGGGTTTTTTCCTGTGACTCCAACTTGAAAAGTAGGAGGGCTAGATCAATTTCCTCTTTATTTATTGTCTAAGCTCTCTAATCTTCCTTGTCTCCTTGTAGTTTGCATACACCACATATGATGTGACCTGCACAGGGCACTTGCTATTTTTGGTCCTGACTCAGTACTCCAGCCCTTGCTTATTATTAATCTGCCTTTATCTTCTATTAGACACAGCAATATAACATTGGGGAAAGTCAACCAGAGGTCAGGGAGAGACCCTTAAATCAGCAGATCCTTGGAGAAAACAGAGGGTTGAATTTTTGGTCTCTGCCTGAAAATATTACTGAAGAGTTTCATTTCCTGAAGGGGGAAGGAAAAAAATGAAAAAAAAAAAAAAAAAAGACATCAAAATGGCTCCTGGGAAGGAAAAAATATTCATGAAGCAGTCATATTGATTAGTCAGGTAAGTAACCTAATTCTCTTGAATCAGAGGGATTAGGTGAATTGTTTTAGACTGCAGTGCATTGCTTTATACTGCAGCTGGAGTGTCTGGTGGGGACATCAAACATCTCACAGAAGTGTCTTCAGAACTGCCCAGAATGGTGCAGGAAGGTAACACCACAGCTGCTCTTCAAGGTTGTGAAGCATAGGATCAGAGATTCATAGAATGACTTGAATGAGCTTGGATCCATTCCCCTCAGTCCTAATCACTCCCTGACACCCTCAAAACTCCCTCCCCAGCTTTCTTGCAGCCCCCTTCAGATACTGGAAGGCCACAAGAAGGTCTCCTTGGAGCCTTCTCCAGACTGCACAACCCCAACTCTCTCAGTCTGTCTCCATGGCAGAGCAGCTCCAGCCCTCTGCTCATCCTCAGCCTTACCTACAGTCCCAGCAATACCTACAGATCACCAGAGTGACTTCAAAGCCTTTCTTGCACATCCATGACTGTGCCTGGCTGCTGTCAGATGATGTTCTACTGCTAAATAAAGAGCCAGAGCTGGGACACAGCTGACAGAGCATGTCCTAACACTTAGCTGGAGGAAAGGGTGCAGCTGCATTCCCAGATTATACTCAGGAGCTTGGAATGGCTGCCACCCCCTGCACAGTGGAGGCTCCAGGCAGATGGTTTAACACCACTTGGCTCTCTTCTGCCTTGTCAAGAATGTAGAAGAATCCAACAAGCCTCCTTTTCTTTTTAAGAAGGCAAGCAGGATTGTGTCACACGACCTGCTGTCAGCTGGTGCAGCTGGTGTGCAGGACAAGGAGCATGCTGTGGGCTCCTCCAGACTGCTGGCAACAGCAGTGAGCTCTGCCCTGGGGAGTTCTACACTGGGGAGTTCTGCCCTGGGGAGTTCTGCCCTGGAGGATGTGCAGGGACTGTGCTCAGCCTGGTGTGCAGGACAAGGAGCATGCTGTGGGCTCCTCCAGCCTGCTGGCAACAGCAGTGAGCTCTGCCCTGGGGAGTTCTGCACTGGGGAGTTCTGCCCTGGAGAATGTGCAGGAACTGTGCTCAGGCTACTGCAAGGAAAGGGCTGGGAAATCAAGGAAGGAGGCTTTTGCTCCAGGAAACCAAGGAGGAACCCAAAGTGGCCCCAGAATACACTGGAAAGTGACAAACCTCTAGCCATGTGTGCTTTACTGCTGCTAAAAAGTAAATAATTACCATGTGAGAAAAAACACAGCAGCCTTTGATTTGATTTGGGTTTGGGTTTGTTTTGTTTTGTTTTGTTTTGTTTTGTTTTGTTTTCCCACTCCTTTGCCTTGTTCCTGTCACAGAATCAGTTCTGTGATTGTTCCACCATGGAAAACAAAAAGAAAATTAAAAAATCTGTGATTCTGTAAGGGAATTATTTCAATTGGAAAGAAACCTTCTGAGATCATCCAGCCCAACCATCAGCCCACCACCACCCTGCCCTCTAAACCATGTCCCAAAGTGCCATGGCCACACAGCTTTTAAACACCTCCAGGGATGAGGACTGCACCACCTCCCTGGGCAGCCTCTGCCAATCCCAGACCACTCTTCCAGCATAGATTTTTTTTTTCTCATATCCAACCTAGACTTCCCCTGCTGCAACTTGAGGCCATTTCGTCGTCTTCTATAACTTCTTACTAGGAAGAAGAGACCAACACCCCCTGGCTCCAACCTCATTTCAGGGAGTTGTAGAGAGAAAGTCTCCCCTCAGCCTCCTCTTCTCCAGACTAACCAAGCCCAGCTCCCTCAGCTGCTCCTCACCAGCCCTCTTCTCCAGACCCTTCCCCAGCTTCATGTGGTACAGACATTCCTTAAAAACATCATCTTACTATGTTAAATGAATCCCCTCAGACACTTGGGCCAGCCAGCCAGGCTCCAGCAGGTTGGGCACAGGCTGCCCAGGGAGGTGGTGGAAGCCTCATCCCTGGAGGGTTTTGCAGCCAGGCTGGATGTGGCTGTGAGCAACCTGCTGTAGTGTGAGGTGTCCTGCCCATGGCAGGGGGTTGGAACTGGATGAGCCTTGGAGTCCCTTCCAATCCTGACAGTTGTGTGATTCTCTGATCTCTCAGCAGTATTCACAGAGCTCCCTCAGTCACCTGGACCACTTGCTACAGCTCTTAATGGGATTGGACACCTTTGCCTTCTGGTTTCAGCTGCAGTCTGAAAGCACTGATCACATCACTCACCAAGGCTCTCGCAGGATCAGGCCAGCATTGCAATTTCATCTTCAGAGTCTCACAGTATAGCAGAGGTTGGAAGGGACTTCCAGAGATCATCCTGCCAGAGCAGGAGCACCCAGGGGAGTCTGCACAGGAATGCATCCAGGTGGGGTTGGAAAGGCTCCAGAGAAGGAGACTCCACAACCCCCCTGGACAGCCTGCTCCAGGGCTCTGTCACCCTCACTGCAAAGAAGTTTCTCCTCATGTTGAGCTGAAATCTTCTCTGGTCAAGTTTGAACTCATTGTTCCTTGGCTTATCACTGTGCACCACCCAAAAGAGCCTGGCCCCCTCCCCTTGACCCCCACCCCTCAGCTATTGATAGACATTGATCAGATCCCTCTCAGCCTTCTCTTCTCCACACTAAACAGCCCCAGAGCTCTCAGGCTTTCTTCACAGGGAGATGCTCAAGTCCCCTAAGCATCCTCCTGGCTCTCCCTTGGACTCTCTCCAGCAGGTCTCTGTCTCTCTTGACCTGGGGAGCCCCAAACTGGACACAGGATTGCAGCTGTGGTCTCAGCAGGGCAGAGTAGAGAGGCAGAAGAACTTCCCTAGCCCTGCTGGACACCTTTCCTGCTGCATCCCAGGATCCCACTGGCTCTCTTGGCCGCCAGAGCACCTTGCTGTCCCATGCAGAACTTGCTGCCCACCAGCACTCCAAGGTCTTTCTCTGTGGAGCTGCTTTCCAGCAGGGCAGCCTCTAACCTGTCCTGGTGCCTGTTGTTATTCCTCCCCAGATGCAGGACCCTGCACTTGTCCTTATTAAACTCCATGAGGTTTGCCTGCCCCCAGCTCTCAGCCTGTCCAGGTCATGTTGGATACTGTACAGCCTGAGGGGTGTCAGCCAACCCCCCCAGTTTTGGGGCGGGTTGGAGGATACAAACCCCCATGTGAAACCCTGGTTTCAGCAGCTCATTTAAGTATCACAGAGTGGCTCCACAAAGAAACAATATTGCTGTGTCTGTGTGCATACAGCATTTGCTGGGTGGCTTTGCCTTGTAGCTGAGAGTGGATTAAGCTTCTAATGTTGCTACCATCCATTATTTGCTGAGTGCTGACAGTACACCTCGATGGGACTTGAGGAAGTGCTTTAAGTTAAGCACATTTTCAAGCACATTGCTGATCTAGGGCCAAAAAGTTAATCTGAGACCTTCTTTGTTGGGAAGTGTAGGCATGACACCAAGGAAGAGCAGCCTTTAATTTTCCCTGAAGTAGGAGACACTGGTTTGCAGGCAGGAATCCAGGCTGGCTGCAGAGTGGTTTGAGAGCAGCTCTGAAGAAAGAGCCTTGGGGGTGTTGGGTGCTGAGCAGCTTCCCAGGAGCCAGCAGTGTCCTCCTGCAGCCCAGCAGGCAGCTGTGTGCTGGGCTGCAGCCAGAGGAGTGTGGGCAGCAGGGCAGGAGAGGGGATTCTGCCCCTGGGCTCTGCTCTGCTCAGACCTCACCTCCAATCCTGCCTCCAGCTCTGCTGTCCCCAGCAGGAGAAGGACACAGAGCTGTGGAGAGAGTCCAGAGGAGGCTACAAAGATGCTCCAAGGGCTGGAGCAGCTCTGCTGTGAGCACAGGCTGAGGGAGCTGGGGGTCTTCAGCATAGAGAAGGTTCCAGGGGCACCTCAGAGCTGCCTGCCAGGACCTGAAGGGATCCTGCAGGAAGGCTGCAGAGAGACTTCTCCTGAGGGTGTCTAAGACAGGCCAAGGGGGAATGGTTTGGAGCTGAGGCAGAGCAGGGTTAGAGTGGAGCTGAGGAAGAAGTTGTTGAGTAGGAGGTGGTGAGACTCTGGCACAGGCTGCCCAGGGAGGCTGTGGCTGCCTCCTGCCTGGGGGTGTTCAGGGCCAGGCTGGCTGAGACTTTGAGCAGCTGAGTCTAGCTGAGAGGTGTCCCTGGGCATGGCAGGGAGGTTGCAGCAGATGAGCTCTGAGGTCCCTTCCAACTCCTGCCATTCTGTGGCTCTGAGATGCTGTCAGCTCTCAGCAAAGACCAGAGTAACAAAGAACTTTGCAAAGTCATGAACTTTCCTCTTCACAAAACTGGTTGCTAGCAATGTTGCACACACAGGCTGGATGCCCACAGCACAGGAGAACACTGGGGAGCCCCAGACTGCTGCAGGTGGCTTTGTGCCTTTGTTACTGCTGTCTGAGATGGTCCTTAAGGCTCCATCCAACCAGCAGAACTGCTCAGCACCCTCTAGGACCAGCCCTCAATTAATTAGCCTGGAGTTCTATCTTTTATTGCATGACAATTTCATCTCACACACAACAGGACCTTGTCCACAACCATAGCCAAGAGGCTCAAGAGGAACAACAACAACCACAGCAAGAATTCCAAGTTGCCTAAACACAATTCTGAAACCTCTGTGGCTTGTCAGTGTTAGAGACCAGAGGCTGTAGCCTAAGACAGGCTTTTTTTTTTTGGAGGCAATACAAGGAAACTCACTACAGCTCCTGAAAAACTCTCTTGGAATGTAGTAACACAAATGAGGAGGAAATATTCAAAGGGGGGTAAGGGAGGGAAAGAGAAGCGCTTAAGGCAACAGTAATTACACTGCCAAATATAGCACAGAGAATCTGCAGAGTGAGGCTTTCACATGGCAAGGGAAATGTAAAATGGTACTGGGGGTGTAACTAAATGGGAATGGAATGGCTGGGGGGGAGCATTATTGGGGGGAGGGCACATTTCTCCCCTGGCTGGCAGTGGAAAGCACAAGAGAGAGCCTGTTTGCACAACTGTGTTTTCTTTATTGCTGGAGGAAACAACCAGTCCATGTTTTCTGGGGGGATGGAGAGGGGGGAGCTGGAAAAAGCATAAATAATCATCTGCTAGAATCCTCACAGCAAAGAACCTGAAATAAGGCAGCCCCAGATCTCCACTGAATCAGAGAATGGTTTGGGTTGGACCTTAAAGGTCATCCAGTTCCAACCCCCTGCCATGGGCAGGGACACCTCCCACCACCTCATCCAGCCTTGCCTTGAACACCTCCAGGGAGGGGACAACCACAGCACCCCTGGGCAACCTGTTCCAATGTCTCCCCACCCTCACTGGAAAGAATTTCTTCCTCATCTCCAGTTTAAATCTGCCCTCCTCAAGCTTCAATCCATTCACAGATGGCATTGGGTTGGAAGGGACATCATCCAGCCTGGCCTTGGACACCTCTGGGGACAGGACATCCACAGCCTCCCTGGGCAACCTGTTCCAGTGTCTCCCCACCCTCACTCTCAAGAATTTCTTCCTCATCTCCAGTCTCAACTTCCCCTCCTCAAGCTTCAATCCATTCCCTCTCATCCTATCACTCCCAGCCCTTGTCACAAGTCCCTCCCCAGCTCTCCTGGAGTTCCTTCAGGTATTGGAAGGCTGCTTCTCTCTGGAACCTTCTATTCTCCAGGCTGAACACCCCCAGCTCCCTCAGCCTGTCCCCACAGGGGAGGTTCTCCAGCCCTCTGATCATCTTAGTGGCCTCCTCTGGACCCCCTCCAGCAGTTTGACGTCCTTCTTGTGTTGGAGGCAGCAGAACTGGACTCAGTACTCCATGTGGGGTGTCAGCAGAGCAGAGCAGAGCAGAGGGCAAGAATCACCTCACTTGTTCTGCTGCTGGTCACACTGCTTTGGATGCAGCCCAGCATGTGGCTGCCTTTTGGGACAGAAACTGAGCCAGAAACTGGTATCACAGAATCAAATCCCTACCTTTGGAGAGCCCTTCAGGGAAACTCTATGCAAAGCTTTTTCTTTTTTTCCCCCCTTTCTTACATGAAACAGGTGACAGGACAAGGGGAAATGGCCTCAAGTTGTGCCAAGGGAGATTCAGGTTGGAGATAAGGAATCCTTCCCAGAAAGGGTTCTCAGGCAGTGGCACAGGCTGCCCAGCGAGGTGGTGGAGTCCCCATCCCTGGAAGTGTTTCAAAGCCATGTGGATGTGATGCTGAGGGATGTGATTTGGTGGTGGCGGTGGCATTGTGAGCTCTAGGAGAGTGCTTGGGCTGCGGTGGTTTAGTGTGGAGAAAAGGAAGGTGAGGGAGAGACCTTCTCCCTCTCTACAACTCTCTAAAAGAAGGCTGGATCCAGGTGGGGGTTGTAATCTTCTCTCTATTAAGAATTGATAGGATGGGAGGAAACGGTCACAAGTTGCCTCAGGGGAGGTTTAGGTTGGAGATGAGAAGAAATTTTTTGGCTGAAAGAGTTTTTAAAGCCTGGAAGAGGCTGCCCAGGGAGGTGTCTGAATCCCCATCCCTGGAGGTGTTTGAAAGAGGCAGAGATGTGGTGCTGAGGACTATGGGTTAGTCCCCAGTTAGAGAATGGTTGGACTCAGTGATCTCAAAGGTCTTCTCCAAACCAAACAGTTCTATGATTCTGTGATTCTCTGATCATGGTTGGACCTGATCCTAAATATCTTTTCCAAGCAAAGGGATTCCAGGATTCTAAACCCATTTAAAGCAATGCAGTGAAGAAGTCCTCCTGTGCCATTTTGCCTCTTAAATGGCATGGAGATGACCATAAATTGTGGAGGTTATTGACAAGAAAACTCATTTTACTATCTTTACCCATGGAACAGGCCCATCTACAAACTCAGAGCAGCTTTAAATGGAAAGCAGAAGCTGCTGGTTAAAGACCCAGTGGGAATTAAAGATCAGATTTGAAATGCTCATTAAAAGCAAACAATAACACAGGCAAAACAGCCAAGTGTGCCAAGAAATGCTCCTTGAGTGATTTAAAAGACATTCACAGTCTCACAGTAGATCAGAGGTTGGAAGGGACCTCCAGAGATCATCAGGTCCAACCCCCTGCCAGAGCAGGATCACCCAGGGGAGTCTGCACAGGAATGCATCCAGGTGGGGTTGGAAAGGCTCCAGAGAAGGAGACTCCACAACCCCCCTGGGCAGCCTGCTCCAGGGCTCTGTCACCCTCACACCAAAGAAGTTTCTCCTCATGTGGAGCTGAAATCTTCTCTGGTCAAGTTTGTTTCCATTGGTGCTTGTCCTATCAATGTACACCACCCAAAAGAGCCTGGCCCCCTCCCCTTGACACCCACCCCTCAGCTATTGATAGACATTGATCAGATCCCTCTCAGCCTTCTCTTCTCCACACTAAACAGCCCCAGGGCTCTCAGGCTCTCATCACAGGGAGACTCTCAAGTCCCCTAAGCATCCTCCTGGCTCTCCCTTGGACTCTCTCCAGCAGGTCTCTGTCTCTCTTGAACTGGGGAGCCCCAAACTGGACACAGGATTGCAGCTGTGGTCTCAGCAGGTCGGAGTAGAGAGGTAGAAGAACTTCCCTAGCCCTGCTGGACACCTTTCCTGATGCATCCCAGGATCCCATTGGCTCTCTTGGCCACAAGAGCACATTGTTGTCCCATGCAGAACTTGCTGTCCACCATCACTCCAAGGTCTTTCTCTGTGGAGCTGCTTTCCAGCAGGGCAGCCTCTAACCTGTCCTGGTGCCTGCTGTTATTCCTCCCCAGATGTAGGACCCTGCACTTGTCCTTATTAAACTCCATGAGGTTTGCCTGCCCCCAGCTCTCAGCCTGTCCAGGTCATGTTGAATGGCAGCACAACCTGAGGGGTGTCAGCCAACCCCCCCAGTTTTGTATCCTCCAGAACTGGCCCTCAGCCAGGTCATTGATAAAGATACCTGGGCCCAGCACTGATCCCTTGGGGACACCACTGGCCACAGGCCTCCAAGTCCTGCAACTGCTGCTCTTTAAGAGCTAAATGAAAGCTAAACCAGACCTGAGACAAGAAACATCTATGACAGGTGGGTGGGTTGGCTGAGAAATGTTAATTCTTCTGAAGCCATGGAGCAGAAATTAACTGTGGGGATAAATCTGTCAGTCCATCAGTTTGCAGTTTGTGCTGTCAGGTGGAGATTTGGCAGAAAGAATTGAATTGTGTTCCAGAGGGATTTGGGTTTATGTTTTGCTGTTGGATTTTGTGGTGTTTTGTGGTCTTTTCAAGCTCACTGATGTCAAAGATAATTGTAAGTAGTCAGATTGTGTCTAATGAGAGTGAAGACCCTGAAAGCACAGCTAGATACACCCTGTAGCTACCAATTCCAGTGTCATCAGAGAATCCTAGGATTGTATAGGTTGGAAAAGCTCTTTGAGCTCAGCCAGCCCAATCATTCTGTAGCTCTGCCAAGGCTGGGGCTAACCCATGGCCCTCAGCACCACATCTCTGCCTCTTTCAAACACCTCCAGGGATGGGGATTCAACCACCTCCCTGGGCAGCCTGGGCCAGGCTTGGAGAACCCTGTCAGTCAACAAGTTTCTTCTCACCTCCAACCTAAACCTTCCCTGGGGCAATTTGAAGGCCAGGTTGGGTGAAGCCTTGAGCAATGTGGTCTAGTGGAAAGTGTCCCTGCCCATGGTAGGGTGTTTGGAACTGGATGACCTTTCAGGTCCCTTCCAACCCAAACCACTCTGTGAATCTCTGATTCTATGAGTCCACGTTTCTCTACAACTATGATTCTGTGACTCTCTTCCTCTGTGATCCTCAGCTCACAGAGTTCAAGCTCTTCTGTTTGCCAAAGACCTCTCTTAGTTAATCTGCAAACTCATTATGAATTTTTCTCTGCCTTCTAAAAACATCTTTCAGGACTGTGATGGTTTAATTCATATTTCAGTACCCAAATGTGTATGGGAAGTATTCTTTTCTCTTTTATTTTTTCTCCCCTTAAATTCAGTCATGTTAAATAATTTATGTTGTTTCACATCTCAGCAGAGATTTTCCAATTAGTCATCTTTTTATTATTGTCATCATCCAAATTAACTTCACAGCTTCATTGAATTGATTGCCAGGCTCTGGGGTCTATGAAGCTTTTTACTGTTCTCAACAGTTTGGGTTTTGGGGGGATTTTTTTTGTTTGTTTGTTTGTTTTTTTTTTTCCTGAAATATTTACTGTTCTGTACAGCATGTGCAAAAAACTTAGCAGGTTGTAGAAGAAAATTAATATGCTTCACATGGGCAGTAATTAGGAGCTTACATTTCACTGTTTACCTTACACTCTTCTCTGGCTGCGTGGAGGATGGATTGAGAGCAGCCCTAAAGGGAGAGTGCTTGGGGGTGCTGGTTGATGAGAAGCTTGACATGAGCTGGAAGTCTGTGCCTGAAGCCTGGAAAATCAGCTGTGTCCATCTAAAGCAGAATGGGTGGCAGGTCAAGGGAGTGGAGACCTTCTTGCTCACTACAACCACCAGAAAGGAGATTGCAGTGAGCAACCCTAATCCTAACTCTAACCCTGTCCCTAAGTCCCAGCCCTCTACAATCCGCTGAAAAGAGGTTGCAGTGAGGCGGGGCTAGGTCTCTCCTCCCTGCTATCAAGTGATAGCACCAGAAGAAGTGCAAATTGCCCCAGGGGACGTTTAGGTTGGGTATTAGAAAGGATTTCTTCACTGAAAGAGTGGTCAGGCATTGGAACAGGCTGCCCAGGGAGGTGTTGGAGTCACCATCCCTTGGAGGTGTTCAACAAGCATCTGGACGTGGCTCTTTGCAAAGGGCATGGTTTAGTGGCCATGGTGGTGTTGAGTTGATGGGTGGCCTGGATGATCTTAGAGGTCTTTTCCAACCCAAACACTTCCATGATTCTGTGTTCCTATGATTCCATGATTCTGTGTTTCTATGATTCTGAGTTCCTATGATTCTATGATTCTGTGTTTCTATGATTCCATGATTCTGTGTTCCTATGATTCTGAGTTCCTATGATTCTATGATTCTGTGTTTCTATGCTTCTGTGATTCTGTGTTTCTAGAATTCTCTGATCCTGTGTTTCTATGACTCTGTGATTCTGTGATTTTGTGTTTCTATGATTTTATGATTCTGTGATTCTATGATTCTATGATTCTGTGATTCTATGGTTCTATGACTCTATGACTTTATGGTTCTGTGATTCTGTGTTTCTATGATTCTATGACTTTATGATTCTATGCCTCTGTGATTCTATGACTCTGATTCTACGTTTCTATGTTTCTATGACTCTAAGATCCTATGATTCTGTTTCTATGATTCTATGACTCCATGACTCTATGACTGAGGTACATCTGACAGGCTCACAGTTACATTGGTGCCATCAGCATCAGTGCCTGTGACTCTTACTGGCCATGGACATTCCACCATGACCACATAATCCATGAGGAGCCATCTTTGTCAATAAAACATTCAAAGCAAAACTAAATTAATTCAACCTCTCATTCCATGAGAACCCTCTGCAGAACTGAAACATTGGCCAGCCCCTAGTGTTATTTTCATTTCCTTAGAGGTTTAAAGTCTTACCTTTGCTGTCAGTGTTTGTGTGGAGCACTTACAGAGTGGAAAATGTAGGATCCTTGTCTGGTGGGTAAATAAGATTTTAAAGCTGTAATTTGGAAGATTATGACAGAGATAGAAGAATTTTCTAGCTCAAATAAACAGAGTCATAAAATCCTAGAACTGTAGAATCCTAGAGTCATAGGACCATAGGATGTAACTGGCTGGAAGGGAGCTTCAGAGGTCATCTAACCCAATTCTCCCACCACTGATTAAGTATCCCCAACTAGATCAGGTTTCTCAGAGCCCCATCAATCTTGGCCTTGGATTTCTTCCACCACCTCCACCACTGCTAAATTTGTTGCACTGTTCTACCACCCTCAGGACTGGTTTGAGAGAAGCCCTGAAGGAAAGGCCTTGGGGGTGCTGGTGGATGAGAAGCTCAACAGGAGCCAGCAGTGAGCACTTGCAGCCCAGAGAGCCAAGCAGAGCCTGGGCTGCAGCAAGAGAAGTGTGGCCAGCAGGGCCAGGGAGGGGATTCTCCCCCTCTGCTCCACTCTGCTGAGACCACACCTGGAGCTCTGTGTCCAGTTCTGGAGCCTCTGTTATAAGAAGGATCTGGAGGTGCTGGAAGTTGTCCAGAGAAGGTCCATGAGGATGAGCAGAGGGCTGGAGCTGCTCTGCTATGAGGGTAGACTGAAAGAGTTGAGGCTGTTCAGGCTGGAGAAGAGAAAGCTCCCAGGAGACCTTCTTGCGACCTTCCAGTGTCTGAAGGGGGCTACAGGAAAGCTGGGGAGGGAATTTTTAGGGTGTCAGGGAGTGATAGGACTGGAGGGAATGGAACAAAACTAGAAATGGGTAGATTCAGATTGGATGTTAGGAAGAAATTCTTCCCCAGGAGGGTGGCGAGAGACTGGCACAGGTTGCCCAGGGAGGTGGTGGAAGCCTCATCCCTGGAGGTGTTTGCAGCCAGGCTGGATGTGGCTGTGAGCAACCTGCTGTGGTGTGAGGTGTCCCTGCCCATGGCAGGGGGGTTGGAACTGGATGCTCCTTGAGGTCCCTTCCAACCCTGATAATTCTATGATTCTATGATGCCCTTTTTTATCTGCAGCTGGTTGGAATGTGGGACTACCCTGTAAGGAATTAGAGGGATTTATTTTTTATTGAATCAATGCAAAATCCAAGGGTGAAGATGCAATATGTCATTTTAGCACTTGACAGTCACTGATCAGTGTGACATAGACAGCCACTTGGTGTTCCCCAGCGTGCTGAAGCACTCTCCCAGTCCACAATAGCAGCATTTTCGCACTTCTCTCACACTGTTCAGAAACAAAAGGCCTGACAAGCTGCTGCTCTGCTGTAAAACATCAGAATGGTTCATACTTGTTGGAGGCACTCCAAAGGATACAAAGAAATAGGAGTTGAAGCTGTAGCAGCTCTAATGAGAACCACACCAGGACCTCGCCTGGTGCACAGACAGAGGTTCAACTGCAAGAGGCAGCAATTTAACTGAGTGCTCATCATGTTCCCTTAGCTCATTTCAACACAAAATGGAGCTCTCTGAGGTACTGCAGGATGTTATCTTCCATAGCATTTCCAGGGCCTTTGCTATTGACACACCTGCTCATTTCCTACAGTGAAAGCATACTAAAATAGCATGGACTGCTAGTAAAGACATAATGGAGGTTTTCCACACATTTTCGTGATGGAGCAGGTCCAGAAGAGGGACACAAAGATGATCAGGGGGCTGGAGCACCTCTGCTATGAGGACAGAAGCTGGGGTTGTTCAGCCAGAAGAGGAGGCTCCAGAGAGACCTAAAAGTCACCTTCCAGTACCTGAAGGAGCTACCAGAAGGCTGTAGAGGGAATGTTCCAAATGGCTGCAGGGACAGGATGAAGAGCAATGGTTTGAAATGAGAGAAGAGAAGATTTAGATTGGATGTGAGGAACAAATTCTGCACCAGCAGGGTGGAGCTTTGTTGAGCCTGACCTTGACTATCTCCAGGGATGAGGATTCAGACACCTCCCTGGGCAGCCTCTTCCAGTCTTTGAAAACTCCTTTTAGTCCACAAGTTCCTTCTCACATCCAACCTAAACCTCCCTTGATGCAGCTTGAGGCCATTTCCTCTCCTCCTATCACTTGTGACTATGGAGAAGAGACCAACCCCCACCTGGCTCCAACCTCTTTTCAGGGAGTTGTAGAGAGCCAGGAGGTCTCCCTTCAGTCTCCTTTTCTCCAGGCTAAACACCCCCAGGTCCCTCAGCTGATGCTCCCCAGCCCTGTTCTCCAGACCCTTCCCCAGCTTCCTTGCCCTTCTCTGGACACACTCCAACATCTCAAAGTCTTTCTTTTAGAGTTTTTCACAGGCTCACAGAATGTTAGGTGTTGGAAGGGACCCCTGGAGATCACCAAGTCCAATGCCCCCTGCCAGAGCAGGACCATGGAATCCTGCACAGGTCACACAGGAATGCATCCAGATGAGGCTTGAAAGTTTCACTTCTCTGATCTGTTCTAACAATATTTGTGTTTCTAGTTCAAGTCCCAAGTACACTTTCTTTTGTCATCTCCATGGGTTCCAACCCAGCACATTTTTCCCCAGCCATGCCTGTGATACCTTTTCAAATGCCAAGTGTCTTTAAGCAGACTTCACTCCTGAAGTGCAGTAGAACAATGTTCAGAGATGAACAGGGATTGGATTTTGGTTTATTTATGTATTTGGGTTTTTTTGTTTATTTATTTATTTTCCTCTGAAAGGATTTCATTTCCATAGAGGTCTTCTTTTTCTAAGACCTTAATCCAGAAGAGCCTGGAAAGTGGTTTTGCATAGTTAATGTGCTGCATGTGGATCCAGCTGCTAAGTCTGGATGCCTGTATAAATCCTACAGGGTAAGGCTCTGAAATTGCCTAGGTGACAGAATAAATCCCACCTTGGACCAGAAAGAAGTGAAAATTCAGCCTCCAGTTGCCTAACCTTAGTCACTGCATCATGGTTGCTGTGTGCCTTCCTGCTTTTATTGCTTCTTCTTAATTTATTTGACTTCTTTCCCTTCTAGATAGGAAGGACATCTCGAGTTTATTTTTATTGGCTGTCAATTTTCTCTCACAGGATCAAAATATCCCAAGTTGATTAGGTATTAATGAGACTTCATTAATATTCACTTTCTGGCTGCAGAATCATGAACATCTGTGAGCTGGTAGCTTAGTGATAGTTTGGTTTTAATTCTTTATTTTTTTTTCTCTTTTTTTGGAGCACTGATAAAAATCTTTCTTTCCAGTGCATCTTATTAATAAATAATTGAGCAATGTAATTTATCACTGGCTGGGTTTATTGTTTCTAGGGAGCTAAGGCTGCCTTTTAGAAGGAGCCTTCAGCAAAAGGTAAAACTGATTGGCTTGCTTCAAGTCTCTCCTTGCCTTCTCACATATGGTTCTGTTTAAATGTGTCCAGGTTTGCAACCTCCAGTAGACATTTTTTGGCACTAGGAGCAGTGTCTTGTAATTAGGGCTAAGTCTAGAAAGGAGGATTGGCTTTTAGAGTGGAATTAATGAAATAAAATTAAAAAGAAAAAAATTAAAAAGAAGGGGAAAAAAAAGAAGAAAAAGAAGAAATAAGAAAGAAAAAGGAAAAAAAGGAGAAAAAAGAGCAAGAAGAAAAAGAAGAAAGAAAAGGGAAAAAAGATGAAAAAAGAAGAAAAAGAAGAAAAAAGAAGAAAAAGAAAAGAAAAAAGAAGAAAGAAGAAGGAAAAAGAAGAAAAGGAAGGAAAAAAGAAGAAAAGAAAAAAGAATGAAAAAAGAAAAAATTAAAATAAGAAACAAGAAGAAAAGAAGAAAAGGAAGAATAAAAAGAAGAAAAAAGAAAAATGAATAAAAAAGAAGAGAAAGAGGAAAAAACAAGATAAAGAAGAAAAAAAAGGAAAAAAAGAAAAAAGAAGAAGAAGAAAAAGAAAAAAGAAGGAAAAAAGGAAAAAAGAAAAAAGAAGGGGAAAAATAAAAAAAGAAAAAAGAAGAAAAAAGAAGAAAAAAACAAAGAAGATGAAGAAAAAAGAAAAAAAATAAATAAATAAGAAGAAAAAAATAAATTGAGTCAAATTTATTGGCTGCAATGAACCCTCCAGAATGCAGACGTCTGGTCTGGTGGAGCTCAATGGATTTCTGTTCCCTGCATGTGCACACACACTCACACACACACACACACACACAAACAGCTACTTTATGAAAGCATTTGTGTGCCATAAAATGTCAAATATTTTCACACTTAACATCAGCTGCCCCACCTGCAGGGCTTATTATCAAACAAGCTTCATTTGATACCTTTTGAAAGCCTTTTTCTCCTCTCTTTCTTCCCCTCCATCCCTCCCTCCCTGTTTGTTGGGTTGTTGGTTTCCCCCCCGTCCCCCCTCAAAACACACCGTGTTGGTTGTAGTGGTTGCTTGGCAAAGCCAATTTTTTTAGAACACTGTCCAGGTTTTTCCGTAATTCTCACTCCCTCCCCTCCCCCCTCGCAGTTCTGCGGAGCAGTTTGCGAGTGCTTCATTAGGGATTCAAAGGCACAAGAGTTGAAAGAGGGCGAGCTGAGCTCTCCTGCCCGGTGCTGCCTGGAGAAACCATCACTTATCAGTCCTGAGAGGCACATTCCTGATCGCTGAGTGTTGGTATGAAACTCTGACTTTTATCTCTGCACCAAAAGGGAAAGGTTTCATTTGGGTTAGCAAACACCAGGCACCTATTTCCTTTACATCAGGCTGCCTCAAAGGGCACTTTAACTCCTGAGGATTCCAGGGGAAGATCAAGCTCACACACATCCATCAAATGGATCTCCTCATCCCTGAGCATCCTCACCCCTTCTTGAACTCTCCTAGGAAGGGAATACCCAGCAATAACCCAGCTGTGACACCTTCTGTGCTCTGAATGCAAACATCTGCAATTGGGGGAAACATAGAATCAGTGCTAGTCCTGCTGCAGCCACTGGAAATGGAATCATTGACTTCAATGTAATTAGGAGTGGCTCTCAGTAAGCTGAATCAAAGAATCATTAAGGTTGGGAAAAAACCTCTGAGATCATGGACAGACTGAAAGAGTTGGGGCTGTTCAGACTGGAGAAGAGAAGGCTCAAGGAGACCTTCTTGTGGCCTTTCAGTGTCTGAAGGGGGCTACAAGAAAGCTGGGGAGGGACTTTTGAGGGTGTCAGGGAGTGATAGGACTGAGGGGGATGGAATAAAACTAGAAATGGGGAGATTCAGATTGGATGTTAGGAAGAAATTCTTCCCTATGAGTGTGGTGAGAATCTGGCACAGGTTTCCCAGGCAGGTGGTGAAAGCCTCCTCCCTGGAGGTGTTTGCAGCCAGGCTGGATGTGGCAGCCTGCTGTAGTGTGAGGTGTCCCTGCCCATGGCAGGGGGGTTGGAGCTGGATGCTCCTTGAGGTCCCTTCCAACCCTGAAAATTCTGTGATTCTATGATCCAGTCCAACCATTAACCCAGCACCACCATGGCTACTAAACCATGTCCCCAAGTGCCATCTCCACCAGTTTGTAGAACCCCTCCACAGATGGTGATTCCACCATCTCCCTGGGAAGCCTGTGCCAATCCCTGACCACTCTTGCAGTGAAGGAATTTTTCCCAATGCCCAACCTAAACCTCCCCTGGTGCAATCTGAGGCCATTTCACCTCATCCTATCATCTCTTACTAAGAAGAAGGCACCAACCCCCACCTAGCTCCAACCTCCTTTCAGGGAGTTGTGGAGAACAATGAGGTCTTCCCTCAACCCCCTTTTCTCCAGACTAAACAACTTCCATTTGGATATTAGGAACAAAATCTTGACTGCAAAAATGGTCAGGGGTTGGCACAGGCTGCCCAGGGAGGTGGTGGAGTCACCATCACTGGAGGTGTTCCAGAAAGGTGTGGCCATGGCACTCTGGGACTCTGGCACTACCATGGTTTCATGGCCATGGTAGTGTTGGGTTGATGGTTGGACTGGATGACCTTGGAGGTGCTTTCCAACCAAAACAATTCTATGATTCCATGAAAAAAAAAAAAGCCCTCAGAGATAACTCTGTTGCCACTGGAGAAAAAAAACTTATCTCAGGCAACTTCTTCATCTTACATCAACTAAATTTTAGATGGCTGAGATGAATCAACTTCATTCCTTCCAAGATCTGGGGATCCTGTATCTCTAGAGGTACAGGGAGCTCAATTCAGGTCTCTTCAGCCCTAAACTCTCTCCTGTCACCATGCTTATTTTTAACATTAGTTTTGCATCAGAAGCCAATAAATGCTGCCAGTACCTTTTAAACCCTTAACTGCACCCTACATGTGTTGGGCTTTTTGTTGTCCTTTTTTTTCCTCCCCCTGTAAAACTACTAAACATATGCTTAGCCATCTGGCAAGAAACAATCAAACCCAAGCAAAAAAGGTGTCTGAAAGTTCAAGCAGACAATCACTCATACTTCTTCACAGTTTTATACAGAGAGCTGAATAACAGCACAGTCATGTGGAACCAAAGAACAACCCCAAAGTTAATTAACCTGCCACACTGTCTGGCTTAATGCTCCCATTCAAAGCAAAGATGCTGCAAGGGAAAGAGTTTCTCTCCTCTTCCTCTCCCTCCTCTGATTAGGTTCTGGCTGAACTGTATTTATTTTTCAAGCTGTTATTTTCACTACTCAAAGAATCATAGAATGGTAGGGGTTGGAAGGGACTTCTAGAGATTATTGAGTCCAACCCCTCTGCCAAAGCAGGATCACCCAGGGCAGGTCACACAGGAATGCATCCATGTGGGCTTTGAAAGTCTCCAGAGAAGAAGGCTCCAGAACCTCTTTGGGCAGCCTGCTTCAGGTCTCTGTCACCATCATAGTAAAGAAGTTTTTTCCTTAAGTTCAAGTGAAACTTCATGTGTTCTAGCTTGTGACCATTGCCACTGAAAAGATCCTGGCACCTTCTTCTTGACAGCCATTCTTCAGCTATTTGTAAACACTCACAAGGTCTCCTTTCAGGCTTCCCTTATCCAGGCTAAACGGTCCCAGGTCTGGGAGTCACATATTATCCACGTCTACCCCATCCTCCATCTCCTGATTTTCCACCACACTGCAGCAACTACCTTAATATTAAAAGAAGCATAAAATCGTAAAATCAGAGAACCATAGAATCATAGAATCACAAAACCAAAGAATCACAGAATCATGGAATCATAAAATCACAGAACCATAGAATCACAGAATCACAGAATCACAAAACCATAGAATCATAGAAACACAGAACCATAGAAACAGAATCACAGAACCGTAGTCACAGAATCACAGAACCAAAGTACCAGAGAATTATAGTCACAGAACCATAGAACTATAGAGTCATAGAATCACAGAACCATAGAATCATAAAATCACAGAATCACAGAACCATAGAGTCATAGAATCACAGAATCATAGAACCATAGAATTATAGAATCATAGAACCACAGAATCATTGAATCATAGAACCATAGAATCATAGACCTATAGAATCACAGAGCCATATAATGACAGAATCACAGACTCATAGGATTGTGTCTGTTGGCAAACCCCTCTAAGCTCATCAAGCCCAAGCACCAACGCAACACCACCATGACCATTAAACCATGTCCCCAAGTGCCATGTCTACACATTTTATGAGCACCTGCAGGGATGGTGACTCCACCACAATATATCCATATAAATATATGCATAAAATAAGGTTCAACAGGTGGCTCTGAGTCAAGAGGAAGCCTATGGCTGAGCTGTGACTAGCACTCAGATATCCTGAGTCACGGTCTGGTGCCTTAACCACAAGCCAGCTCTGCTGCTGACTGACTTTCCTTGGTGGCAATCCCACATTGCTGGAATGTATTCCCTGCAGAAATACAACTCAGCCTCTACTTGGCTGTTTTTTAAAGAGCTGCAAGCCACACCACTCTGCCCAGTCCTTCCACTTGCTAAATCCCTGCTTCTTAGTTTACCAGTAAAGCTACAGGAGGCCCAGAGGCTAGTCTGGAGTTATTTTATGGTGGTTGTGTCTCACTGTGGCCCTGAAGACAAACTCTTTTTACAAACAAATGAATTCGGTTGGAATCATTAAGGCTGGAAAAGACCTCTATGAGCATCAAATTAAAAGAAATGCATTTTGAGAGCAGAGGATCAGGCATTGCAGCAGGTTGATCACAGAAGTGGTGAAGTCAGCACCCCTGGAGGTGTTCAAGAGAGGGTGGTGGAGTCCCCATCCCTGGAGGTGTTCCAGAAACTTGTGGCCACGGCACTTCGGAACACGGTTTGGTGGCCGTGGTGATGTTGGGTTGCTGGTTGGACTGGCTGATCTTTGAGGTCTTTTCCAACCATAAAAACTCTTTGATTCTATGATTCTATGAGTGTATGTCTCTATGATTCCATTACTTATGATTCTATGATTCTATTATTTTATCATTCCATTATTTATGATTCTGTGTTCCCATGATCCTATCACTGCTCTGAGTGTTGACCTGTGAGGGATGCTGATCAGACCTGCTTGTTGATGTCCACCTTAGCTCAGTTAGGAGATGTCAGTGGCTCACAGGCAGCTTCTATCAGGTTAAAACCCAAACTACTCTTTTCAGAAGTGTTCAGCTAAATGTCACCATCAGTTCATTTGCAAAAGATTCATTTCCTGGAAGACCATTTTTGCCCCATTTTGCTTCACTAATTCTCAAAAAATTGAGAATAATCATTGATTTTAATTCCTGTGCATCACAATCTGTTAGGTTTTGAGTTTTGGTTGGAGTTTTTTTTTGGGGGTTTGGGGTTTTTTTTACCAACAAGCTAAATCAAACTCTCAGGTCTCCCTGTAAGAGCTGAAGTGTTAAGTTTCACTTCCATGCACAAGGAATTGGATCCAATCCTGCAGTTGTTGTCCAGCCAAGCCTTCCAGGCTGCCCTGAAAATAACAGCATCTTGAGGAGCATATTTATTGTTGCTAAGCCCCTTTAGACATGGAAGGTAATTTAATATCTTTTGAGTAACTGTGGTGTTCAAAATATCTGAAGCTAATCGTCACACTGATCAGGAGAACATTAGAGTGCCAATCTCAGCAGCATCTGGTTCTAATTAACCCCCTGCTTTATCTTTTCTGTGCTTAAAGAATAGATATATATAAAAAAATATATATATAAAATAAAATTCTCCTGGATGGTTCACAAAATTCAATCTGGAGCCTGAAGATTTGTGTGGCCAGCAGGGCCAGGGAGGGGATTCTCCCCCTCTGCTCCACTCTGCTGAGACCACACCTGGAGTACTGCATCCAGTTCTGGAGTCTCTATTACAAGAAGGATCTGGAGGTGCTGGAAGGTGTCCAGAGATGGTCCACGAGGATGAGCAAGAGGGCTGGAGCTGCTCTGCTCTGGAGACAGCCTGAGAGAGTTGGGGTTATGCAGGCTGGAAAAGAGAAGGCTCTGAGGAGACCTTCTTGTTGCATTCCAGTATGTGAAGGGAGCTACAAGAAAGCTGGGGAGGGACTTTTTAGGGTGTCAGGGAGTAATAGGACTAGGGGGGAATGGAGCAAAACTAGAAGTGGGGAGATTCAGATTGGATGTTAGGAAGAAGTTCTTCCCCAGGAGGGTGGTGAGACACTGGCACAGGTTGCCCAGGGAGGTGGTGGAAGCCTCATCCCTGGAGGTGTTTGCAGCCAGGCTGGATGTGGCTGTGAGCAATCTGCTGTGGTGTGAGGTGTCCCTGCCCACAGCAGAGGGTTTGGAACTGGATGATCAATCCTTGGGGTCCCTTCCAACCCTGACAAGTCTATGATTCTATGATTTTCTCTGTCATGAATTATCTTCCCATAAACAAATCCATTTTTGTGGGCTCTGCCAGATCCTTCAAGTCATCCTTCTCCCACTTTTAAAGTCCCAAGCCAAGACAAAATAGCATTATAAAAGTGAAGTGTAAACAGACTTGCTGCATGGCCTCCTCGATGCACTGCCCTGCTTCTGATCCTGCACACAACTCAAATGCACCACAGCTGCCTTCTGCAAAGAAGAGCACACAGAAGAAAAATATATTTAGCAAGTAATGAGTAGCCTTCCTTCTCAGCTAACACAGCAGCTTCCATCTGGGCTGAATTAGATGCATATTCCAAAGGAAAAAAGAAAAAGATCCTGCATGAGTTCTGTCAGAAGAAATTAGTTTGGTGTGTGTGTGCTCTGAAATCAAAAGCAGAGCGACATGAGCTCAGTGCTGAGTGGCTGAGGCACTCCTGATGCTGCCTTCATTCCTATAAACATGGAAAAAAATGAACTTTGAAAACAGAGACATCACAGCTCTGTGCAACTGGGCTCCTTCTGCTGTGGTAAAAAGAGATTAATCAAGAGCTGGCCCAAGACAGCTTAAGCCAGGTTAGGGGATGCTGGAAGGGCACAGCTGAGTCCTGAAAGCAGCAGTCCTGTGGGTAACAGGATCCTGATTTGTGTCACAGAGAAGCTGTGGATCCAGGGAAGTCAACAGCCAGGATATGAAATATTATTTTTATATATATTTATATATATTTTATATATATATATAATATATATATATGTATATATATAAAATTTATATATATAATATATAATTATTTTTTGCATAATTTATATTTATTACAAATGTAATATATTTATATATTATATATAAGTATTAAAATTGTTTAATTTATATTTAACAATATTTATATGGAATTAATTTATGTATATATAAAAGGAGGTCTCTTCCAACCTGGATTGATTCTGTGATGCTCTTAGAGGTCTTTTCCAGCTGAAACAATTCCATGATTCTATAATATAGAGAACACTATTCATTAAATATTGGGGTGTGAAAGTTTTGCAGGAAACACAGATTTTTAAAGTCTTCTGTTGGAGATTTAGGAAGAAGTTCTTCGTACAAGGGTGGTGAGACTCCAGAATAGGTTGCTCAGGGAGGCTGTGGCTGCCTCCTCCCTGGGGGTGTTCAAGACCAGGCTGGAAAAGGCCTTGAGCAGCTGAGTCTAGCTGAGAGGAATCCCTGCCAACCTGAGCCATTCTATGATTCTGTGACATTTAGCCAATACAACTGGGACATCTTTGAACTCTATGCAAGCGTTTTACCAACACTTGGGTTAGATTTCTGCTGTTCTCTATGAAGAATGGCATTTGCCTAGTGGCCATTTCTTCTGGGTGTTCCTGGTGAAAGACTCTACAAGACACTGAGAAGAAAGAAGGAGAGAAAGAGAGAAGGAGAGAAAGAGAGATAGAGAAAAAGAGAGAGAGAAGAAAGAATGAAAGAGGGAAAGAGAAAGAGAAATAAAGAGAAAGAGAAGGAGAGGAAAAAAAGAAAGTGAGAAAGAAAAAAGTGAGAAGAGAGAGAAAAGAGAGAAAGAAAGAGAAAGAAAGAGATAAAGAGAAATATGAAAGGGAGAAAGAGAAAGAAAGAGAGAGGAAGAAAAAACAAAGAGAAAAAAGAAAGAGAGAAAGAAAAGAAAGAGAGAAAAGAAAGAATGAGAAAAAGAAAGAAAGAAAGAAAGAAAGAAAGAAAGAAAGAAAGAAAGAAAGAAAGAAAGAAAGAAAGAAAGAAAGAAAGAAAGAAAGAAAGAAAGAAAGAAAGAAAGAAAGAAAGAAAGAAAGAAAGAAAGAAAGAAAGAAAGAAGAGAAAGAGAGAAAAGAAAGAATGAAAGAGAGAGAAAGATGGAGTGAGAAAGAGAAGGAGAGAAATAAAGAGCAAGAAAGAAAAAAGAAAGAGAAAGAAAGAAAAAGAAAGAAAAAGAAAGAAAAAGAAAGAGAAAGAGAAAGAGAGAAGAAAGAGAAAGAAAGAAAGAAAGAGAAAGAAAGGGAGAGAGAAAGAGAAAGAAAGAAAGAAAGAGAAAGAAAGGGAGAGAGAAAGAAAGAAAAGAAAGGAAGAAAGAAAGGAAGAAAGAAAAGAAAAGAAAAGAAAAGAAAAGAAAAGAAAAGAAAAGAAAAGAAAAGAAAAGAAAAGAAAAGAAAAGAAAAGAAAAGAAAAGAAAAGAAAAGAAAAGAAAAGAAAAGAAAAGAAAAGAAAAAGAAAAGAAAAGAAAAGAAAAGAAGAAAAAGGAAAAAAGAAAAGAAAAAAGAAAAGAAAAAAAAGAAAAAAGAAAAGAAAATAAAAGAGAAAAGAAAAATATTTCTGCATGCCCTAGTTGAAGCCCCAGAGGAGCATGTGGTGAGCTCAGCCATGAGCCTGAGTTTCCAGCCTGTGTTTGACGTTAAGAGCTTTGCCCAGCTGCAGCCCACGCCAGCCAGCACGGTGAAGCTTGGCTTTGAGTGAGCCAAGCAGGTTTTGTCCCAGCGTGAGGGCAGGAGGGATGGAGTTAAAATCTGCATGGGGAAGCAGCCAGCAACCAAGCACAAGCTCCACCCTGCTGCTGTCAGGTCAGCATTTTGGATTTGGAGTTACGATGTGGTTTCCCACACCCAGCACTGCCAAGCACCACTTTTCTCTCCCTCTTTTTTCCCCCCCTGTTTTTGTTGTTTGTTTGTTTGTTGTTGTTGTTTATTTGTTTGGGGTTTTTGGTTTTTTTTGCCTTCTTGTTGTTGTTGTTTGGGTGGGGTTTTTTTGTTTGTTTGTTTGTTTTTATGGGTAAAACCTAGCCAGACATTTTTCCTGGCCCATTATGGAACCTGAAAAAATATGCTTGGCTAAATATATCTCTCTGTGTGTGGCTATAAATATATAGAACTCTAAATATATAACCCTAACCCTAACTATATATATATAGAGAGAGATATCATTTGCAAACATATAGATGGAGAGAGAGAGAGAGAGGTATAAGTGGCTACAAGAAGTGGTAAACAACCTCCTGGTGACCTGAGTCAGCAAGAAACTATTCCCAAAGTAAGGAACCACCAGCAATCAACTTGAGGTTTCTAAAAGCAGGGAGCTCTAAAGGTGGTAGAAAGTATCCAGCAATGACCTCCTTCAGCAGCCTGCATTTAACCAAGAGGTTGGAAGTTCCTGCTCCTAGTGGTCTAAGGAACAAGGCCTCCTTAGAAAAGCAGCAGCCACTGGTGGTTGTGCAATCAAAGCACACCAGCAGCTTCCAACATAATAACAGTATTCAAGGCAAATTCTGCTGGGCTTGACACTCACACAGCCCTAAAATGACCTTGTGGCTAAAGCAGTGGAGAGCTGCTGCCAGGATGCCACACATTTCCTGCCTGACCTTCAGCCCTCAGGTATCCTGGGGAGGTGCTGGTTCACAGAACTCTCAACATGAGCCAGCAGTGTGTCCAGGTGGCCAAGAAGGTCGACAGCATCCTGGCCTGGATCAGAAAAAGTGTGACCAGCAGGATCAGGAAAGTGATTTTTCTGCTGGACTCAGGAATGGTCCTGGCTTCAGTTTTGAGGCCACACCTCAAGTCCTGGCTTCAGTTTTGGACTCCTCACTTCAAGAAGGACATTGAGGAGCTGGAGCAGGTCCAGGGAAGGGCAACAAAGCTGGGGAAGGGTCTGGAGAACAGGGCTGGGGAGGAGCAGCTGAGGGAACTGGGGTTGTTTAGCCTGGAGAAGAGGAGGCTGAAGGCAGACCTCATTGCTTTCTACAGCTCCCTGAGAGGAGGCTGGAGTGAGGTGGGAGTTGGTCTCCTCTTCTTACTCACAACTGATAGCAGGAGAGGAAACAACCTCAAGCTGCACCAAGGGAGATTTAGGTTGGATATGAGGAACAATTTTTTTGCTTCAAGAGTGGTCTGGGATTGGAACAGACTGGCCAGGAAGGTGGTGCAGTCCCCATCTCTGGAAGTTGTTCAACAAATGTGCAGCCATGGCTCTTTGGGAGGTGATTTAATGAGTGTGGTGGTGGTGGTGGTGAATTGATGAGTGGAGCTGATGATCTTAGAGGTCTTTTCCATCTGAAACAACTCTATGATCCCTCTTTGCCCTGCTTCTAAATAATGGAGGTGCCTGTGATGCTCTTGCACATTATCTGGCTGGATAGAGACTGTCTTCTCCTATTGAGCAAGTAACATAACGAGGCCTTCTTCATAACAAGGGACTCTAAACCCTCTGGTAGCATACTAAGCCTCTCTGTTCTAAGAACAGCTTTTCCCCCTTGCAGGAAGTCATCTGACACTTTGCAATTGCTTTCACGAATGGTGAGCAAGGAACAGAAGTCAAAGAGCAAAGGTTTCTCAATGAGGAAAGTCTTCTCTGAGTTTGGGTTGAGAAAGGCCAAATAATTGTCTTTGCAATTGAAATTAAAAATAAATAAATAAGTAAGTAAATAAATCATCCAATATCCTGAAAGGATGCTCCAAACATTCTTGTTAGTATAGATAAGGTAAAGAAAGGTCCTTCTGGGGGAAATAAAAAAAGTTTAAAAAAAAGAAAAATGATGGGAAAAAAGAAAACAAACAAATAACAAAAAAAAGGCAACAAAAAACCCACAAAAACATTAAAATATATAAAAACAAACAAACAAAAACAAACAAACAAACAAAACTCCCTCAGGAAGCATTGTTATGAAATATTGGTAAGATTTTATTCTGACTCTTCTGGCTAAAGATTCTTTTGTTTTTGTTTTTGTTTTTTTTCCTCCAAGACACACACACACACACAAAAAAGTAATGGAAGTGTTCTAAAGATAAAAATGTTGATCACAGAATCATAGACTGCATCAGGTTGGAAGGGACCCTCAGAGGGCATCATGTCCAACCCCTCCTGCAGTCAGCAGGGACACCTCCAACCAGATCAGGCTGCCCAGGCCACACCCAGTCTGATCTTCCCCCCCCAGTTGGTTACTGGCTGGAATCCTAATTTCTGTTGTGTTTTGGTGTCTGTTGTGCCCTTCCTATACCTCCAACTAGATCAGGTTGCTCAGTGCCACACCAAGTTGAACCTTGAGCAACTCTGGGGATGGGGCCACAACCACCTCTCTGGGCAACCTGTTCCAGTGTCTACCCACTCTCATTGTGCAGAACTTCCTCCTGCTGTCCAGCCTAAATCTGCCCTGCTCCAGTTCCAAACCATTGCCCCTCATCCTATCACCACATATCCTTCTGAACAGTCCCTCCCCAGCCTTCCTGTAGGTCCCCTTCAGACATTGAAATGCAGCTCTAAGGTCTCCCTGGAGCCTTCTCTTCTGCAGGCTGAACAGCTCCAATTCTTTCAGCCTGTCCTTGTAGCAGAGGTGCTCCAGCCCTCTAATGAGCTTCTTCAGAGCAATTCTAAGAAAAGAAATCTGTAGCTCCATAAGATGAGATGTACAAGATGAGATTAAGCTCTTAAATACTCTTAAAGTAGAGTTATCATTTGGCAGTTAATGAAATTGAGCAGCATTCTTGTAAGTGGAGGAAAAGCTTTCAATTTTCTCTTAACTTCTGGGGTGTGATTTACTTGAAGTCTGTAGGAGAGTTTTCATTAACTCTCTTTTCTCTTACTGCCCCTTGGTGTCTGAAGAGGCTTAGTGCCCAGCAGTTAGACAAAGAGCAATAGGGATAAGCTGGAACCCAGGAGGTTCCACCTCAACATGAGGAGAAATTTCTTTACTGTGAGGGAGCCAGAGCCCTGGAGCAGGCTGCCCAGAGAGCTTGTGGAGTCTCCTTCTCTGGAGACTTTCCAAACCCCACCTGGTTGCTTTCCTGTGCAGACTACCCTGAGTTACCCCGCTCTGGCAAGGGGATTGGATAGGATCTTCTCCAGATGTCCCTTCCAACCCCTAACATTCTGCACCATTCTGTGATGCTAGGACTCTATGATTCTGTGATTCCTCTGCTTGGGGTAGAAGGACTCCTACAAATCTTATTTCTGATAGAAGGTTTGCACACAGAATGGGTCTTGATCACTGAAGCCAGAGTTCCACCCATCTCACAGAATGGTAGGGATTGGAAGGGACCTCCTGGAGATTAAGTCCAACTCCCCTGCAAGGCAGGTTCAGGTAGAGAAGGTCACATAGGAACACATCCAGGAGGGTTTTGAATGGCTTCAGAGAAGGAGACTCCACCACCTCTCTGGGCAGTCTGCTCCAGTGCTTCAGCACCTTGAAATTAAAGCAGTTCCTCCTCACCTTTAGATGGAACTTCTGATGTTCAGGTTGGTGCCTCTTAACCCTTGTTCTGCCACTGGGCATCACTGCAAAAAGACTGGTCCCATCCTCCTGACCCCCACCCTTTGAATATTGATCACAGAAGCAGGGGCTGGAAGGGACCTCAAGAGATCATCCAGTCCAAGCCCCCTGCCAGAGCAGGAGCATCTATACCAGCTCACACAGGATCATATCCAGGTGGTTTTGAATATCTCCAGAGAAGGAGACTCCATAACCTCCCTGGGCAGCCTGTTCCAGGGCTCTGTCACCCTCACAGGGAAATAATTCTTCCTTCTCTTTCCATGGAACTTCCTCTGCCTCAGCTTCCACCACTGCCCCTTGTGCTGGCATTGGGCATCACCCAGCAGAGCCTGGCTCCAGCCTCTGGGCACTCATCCTGCACAGCTTTAGCAACAGCAATGAGGTCACCTCTCAGGCTCCTCTTCTCCAAGCTCAGAGTCCTCAGCTCCCTCAGGCTCTCCCCATGAGGAAGATCTTCCACTGCCTTCAGCAGCTTTGTAGCTCTGTGCTGGACTCTCTCAAGCAGTTCCCTGAGGTCCTTCTTGAACTGAGGGGCCAAGAACTGGACACAATATTCCAGATGCAGCCTCACCAGGGCAGAGCAGAGGGGGGGGCAGGAGAACCTCTCTGGACCTACTGACCACAGCTCTTCTAATCCACCCCAGGCTGCCCTTGGCCTTCTTGGCCACCAGAGCACATTGCTGGCTCATGGTCAACCTCTCACCCACCAGGACCCCCAGGGCCTTTCCCCCTTCAGTGCTCTCCAGCAGCTCAGTCCCCAACCTATCTTGATACATCCACCCCCAGTCTGCTCTTTCCAGACTAAAAAGCCAAATTCTTTCATTCCTCTCCCCAGCTTTATCTTCCCCAAGTGGCATCCAGTCCATTCTAAATGACTCCTTGAGGCTCCCTCTGTAATTAAGGAGCAGACACAGGTACTCACAAAGTATTTGTCCCATCCAAAGCCAGATGTCAGAACCAGATGGGATAAACTATGCTCTAGTGATGTTCATCTCCTTTGACCACACAGCATGAAATTAGAGGGCTAATTTCCACGTGGTTAAAATTAGGGGTAATAAAAAAAAAAAAAATCCTCTTTGGTCCTCAGTCTGTGTAAGCACAAAAATGTAAACCTTGGGGTGAAAGGAATTAGAAGAAGCTATGAGCTGCAGAGCTCCTGTGGGACAATTTCCCTGTGGTGGAGTTAAAAAAAAGACATTTCCCAGGAGTTTGATTTTCCTGCACTCATCTCCATCAGCACTTTTAGGGTCTGATGAAGGCATTCAATACTGGGAGCTCTGGAAAGAGGTGCAGGTGGTTGCTCCTAGGAAAGCAAATAATCAGAGAACCGTGGAACTGTGGAGGCTGGGAGAGTTCTTGGAGATCATCAAGCCCAAGAGCTCACCTGGAGCTCACAATGCCACCACTGCTGCTAGGCCACCACCACCAAACCACATCTCTCAGCACCACATCCACATGGCTTTGAGACACCTCCAGGGATGGGGACTCCACCATTTCCCTGGCAGCCTTTTCCAGGGCCTGAGAACCCTTGCTGGGAAGAATTTTTTCCTCATACCCAACCCGAACCTCCCTTGGTACACCTTGAGGCTGTTTTCCTGTGTTGTGTAACCCTCCCCTGGCTCTTTTGAGGCACATTTGGAGGGCAATGAGGTCTCCCCTTAGCCTCCTCTTCTGAAGAGTCCTCATCTCCCTAGTACCAAGTGATAGCAGTAGAGGGATCAGCCTCAGGTTGTGCCAAGGGAGGTTCAAGTTGGATATTAGAAGAAACTTGTTGACTGGAAGGGTTCTCCAAGCCTGGCACAGGCTGCCCAGGGAGGTGGATGAATCCCCACCCCTGGAGGTGTTTGAAAGAGGCAGAGATGTGGTGCTGAGGGCCATGGCTCAGCCCCAGCCTTGGTAGAGGTACAGAATAGTTGGGCTGGATGAGCTGAAAGGGATTTTGTAACCAAAAGGATTCCAGGATTCCAGTGTAAGGAACTGTCCTGCTTTTATGGCTAACCCATGGTCCTTAGCACCACATCTCTGCCTCTTCCAAACACCTCCAGGGAGGAGCATTCAGTCACCTGTCAGGGCAGCCTGGTCCAGGCTCTGAGAAGCCTTTCAGTGAAGAAGTTTCTTCTCATATCCAACCTAAACCTTTTCTGGTGCAACTTGTGGCCAGTTCTTCTTGTCCTATTCCTTATTAGTAAGGAGAAGAGACCAACCCCCACCTGGCTCCAACCTCCTTTCAGGGAATTGTAAAGAGTGAGAATGAGAAGGTGTTCCCTTACCCTCCCATCCCCTGGAGGTGTAGACAGCTTCTGGCTGCCTGCAAATCCCTGAAAAGAAGTTGAAGCCTGGTGGGTCTTGGTCTCTTCTCTCTAACAAGAAGTGATAGGAGGAGAGGAAATGACCAAGGAAGGTTTAGGTTGGGTATAAGAAACATTTTGACTGGAAGAGTTCTACAAGCCTGGCACAGGCTGCCCAGGGAGGTGATGCTGAGGGCCATGGTTCAGCCCCAGCCTTGGTAGAGGTAGAGAATGGTTGGGCTGGATGATCTGAAAGGGTTTGTGCAACCAAAAGGCTTCTAGGGTTGCAGTGCAAGGATCTATCCTGTTTTGCTGGCTCAGGACATGGAGCTCTGCATCCACATGAAATGATGACTCAGGATGTTGGCTTGCAGAAGGGGAAGGCTGTGTAGAAGCCAGGGAAAATGATTGAGTGAAGTGAGACACTACCTAATGAAAGACCTAAACAAATGCCTGCTTGTCAATGGGTAATTCCCACAAACCTCCCAGGGCAGAGCTCAGCCTCCTGGAATCAATTTTCTGCTGGAATTTGCACAGCAGTGCACAGGGAGGTTGCTCACA
Organism: Indicator indicator; assembly: GCF_027791375.1. NCBI lineage: Eukaryota > Metazoa > Chordata > Aves > Piciformes > Indicatoridae > Indicator > Indicator indicator. The sequence goes on along the minus strand of NW_026539241.1, from coordinate 48,291 downwards.
GGAGTGCCTGATGGGGTATTGGCATCTCAGAGCAGTTGCATGCTAGCCTGATGGCTGTTTAATAGGCATCAATCCTTTCCTTGAGAGCAATTGAATGGATGGAAGGATGTAGAGTTGATATTTTCCAGGGGATCTGGCCAGTTGGCTACATTTAGATCATTCCAGTGCTCCCTCTCAGAGTTTATGAGTTGACTTCATGAGAAATAAGATGTATGTGGATTGATTTGCTCCAAATAAAGCCCCAAACACAGCACCCATAACTCAATTTATCACAGCAGCCCCTCTCAGCCTAACTTGTTTCTACACTACCCCCAGTACCAGTCTGGCCAGATGCTGTGGAAGGAGAAGCACAGGCAGTGGGGGACTGAGATGGAAGCAAAGTTTTTCTCCTTCTCAACTCTCAGAGCAACATCTGCAACATTTCAGAGGTACCTCTGAGCTTGCCCTTGATGCTGCAGGACCCTGACAATCTCTTTTGCAGCTGCAGTCAGTAAACAATTTGTGCAGCCTTTGGCTCAAGCCTCTCCTGTGCATTTCCCAGGCTCCTGCAAGAGCCACCAGCAGAACGTGGGAGCAGAGGAAATGTGAGAGAGGAAAGGTTGCTTCTGTCCTTGCCTCCACCCACCAGAGCCTCACTACCAGCTTGAACACCATCAGCTTTCCTCTCCAAATGGTTATTCCACTGCAAGGGGCAAGTATTAGGTTCATAGAATGGTTTGGGTTGGAAGAGACCTTAAAGATCTCAATTTAAGAAGGACTTTGAGATACTTGAATGTGTCCAGAGAAGGGCAGCGAGGGTGGGGAGAGGCCTTGAGCACAAGCCCTATGAGGAGAGGCTGAGGGAGCTGGGGGTGTTTAGCCTGGAGAAGAGGAGGCTCAGGGGAGACCTCATTGCTGTCTACAACTACCTGAAGGGAGGCTGTAGCCAGGTGGGGGTAGGGCTCTTCTCCCAAGCAACCAGCAGCAGAGCAAGAGGACACAGTCTCAAGCTGTGCAGGGGGAAGTTGAGGCTGGAGGTGAGGAGAAAGTTCTGCCCAGGGAGGTGGTGGAGTCACTGTCCCTGGAGGTGTTCAAAAAAAGCTTGGATGTGGCACTTGGAGCCATGGGTTAGTTGTCAGGAGGTATTAGGTAATAGGTTGGACTTGGTGATCTCTGAGGTCTTTTCCAACCTGGTTGATTCTGTGATTCTGTGATCATCCAGTTCCAACCCCTGCCATGGGCAGGGACACCTCTTACTAGAGCAGGTTGCTCAAGACCACCCTCAGTTTGGCTTTGCACACTTCATGCTTGGAGCAACTTCTCTGGGCAACCTGTTCCAGGGCCTTACCACCCTGATGGGGAAGAATTTCTTCCTAATGTCTCATCTAAATCCATCTTCTTCCAGTCTGAAGCCATCACCCTTCATCCTATCACTCCATGCCTTTGTCAAAAGTCCCTCTCCAGTGCTCCTGTAGCCCCCTTCAAATGCTAGAAGGCTTCTATGAGGTCCCCACAGACTCTTCTCCTCTCCAGGCTGAACAACCCCAACTCTCTAAGCCTGTCCTCATAAAAGGGATGCTCCAGCTCACTGAACACCTTTGTGGCCTCCTCTAGACCCACTCTAGCAGTTTCATGTCCTTCTTGTGGTGAGGGATGCAGAACTGGACACAGCACTGCAGGAGGGGTCTCACCAGGGTGGTGTAGAGGGGCAGATCCCCTCCCTGTCCTGCTGGTCACACTTCTGATGCAGCCCAGCACAGAGTTGGTTTCTGGGCTGCAAGTGCTCATTGTCAGCTCACATTGAGCTTCTCATCATCCAGCAACCCCAAGTCCTTCTTGTCACTGCCCTCCATCCATTCTCTAACCCAGCCTGGACTTGTGCTTGGGGCTGCCCCAGCCCAGGTTCAGGATTTGGTTCTGGTAATGTTTGTCTGGAAAGAAAAAATGAAGCTTAAAATCCTTCCTCATTCCAGACTAAGAACTTCCACATGGAGTTTACCAGTGTAATTAAGCAGGAATCATTTCCACCTGCATGGAAAAGTTGTCCAGTGAGCTTACTTTTCCATCTCAGTGTCTTTAAGGTCCAGGATTTGTTGGAAACCTCTTCAGAGAAAATGGCTCCCTCTGAAATAAGAAATTCTGCAGCTGCCTTTCACCACAGGCACCTACCCAGCTCCTTTGTGCTTGCAGAAATTCAATCTGTTAGTGGAAATGAATTAAGTTATGTGAGGTAAGATCCATCTCAATTATCTGCTGTCAGTTAAAAGTTGGGTGTCTAGCCCAGCCTAGTTGTCTAAGTGCTCTCTGCAGTCAGTGGAGAAAGATGGGCACTGCTCCAGGTGATGACTCAGCCTGCTACTCTTCTGGGACCACTCTTTTTGGGCTGAGACATCTTTTGGATGTGGATCTGCCTTCTGACTGCAGACAGAGCCTGTGTGCAGGGCTTGGGGATCCACCTGAGTCTGAGAATCATAGAATCATAGAATCAGTCAGGGTTGGAAGGGACCACAAGGCTCATCCAGTTCCAACCCCCTGCCATGCCCAGTGACACCTCACACTACAGCAGGCTGGCCAGAGCCTCATCCAGCCTGGCTGCAAACACCTCCAGGGATGGAGCCTCAACCACCTCCCTGCACAACCCATTCCAGGCTCTCACCACTCTCATGGGGAAGAACTTCTTCCTCACCTCCAGCCTGAATCTCCCCACTTCCAGCTTTATTCCATTCCCCCCAGTCCTGTCACTACCTGAGATCCTAAAAAGTCCCTCCCCAGCTTTCTTGTAGCCCCCTTCAGATACTGGAAGGCCACAAGAAGGTCACCTCAGAGCCTTCTCTTCTCCAGACTGAACTGCTCCAACTCTCTCAGTCTGTCCTCATAGCAGAGCAGCTCCAGCCCTCTGCTCATCCTGGTGGCCCTTCTCTGGACACCTTCCAGCATGTCCAGATCCCTCTTGTAACAGAGGCTCCAGAACTGGATGCAGTACTCCAGGTGTGGTCTCAGCAGAGCTGAGCAGAGGGGGAGAATCACCTCCCTTGCCCTGCTGGCCACACTTCTCTTGATGCAGCCCAGGCTCTGCTTGGCTCTCTGGGCTGCAAGTGCTCACTGCTGGCTCCTGTTGAGCTTCTCATCCCCCAGCACCCCCAAGTCCCTCTCCTCAGGGCTGCTCTCCAGCCAGTCCCTGCCCAGCCTGGATTTGTGCTTGGCATTGCCTCCACCCAGCTGCAGGACCCTGCCCTTGGTCTTGTTGAACCTCCTGAGGTTGGCTTGTGCCCACCTCTGCAGCCTGTCCAGGTCCCTCTGGATGGATCCCTTCCCTCCAGCCTGTCTGCTGCACCACACAGCTTGGTGCCATCAGCAGCCTTGCTGAGGGTGCACTCAATGTCTCTGTCCATGGCACCAACAAAGATGTTGAACAAGCCTGGTGCCAGGACTGAGCCCTGAGGGACTCCACTTGTCCCTGGCCTCCACTGGGACATGGAGCCATTGACAGCCACTCTTTGGCTGTGGCCATCAAGCCAGTTCTTTATCCATCTGGTGGTCCACCCATCAAACCCATGTGTCACCAGCTTGGAGACCAACCAGGATGTGGTGTGGGACAGTGTGGAAGGCTTTGCTCAGGTCCAGGTCAATGGACTCAATGGGAGGAGGAAAACTGCTGCCTTAGATCCAAGCTTAGACAGCTGGGCAGAGGAATCCTTCTGACCATGAGAAACTTCATCTACAATGCAGAATGGACACCAAAACATTGAGATAGATGATGACATAAAGTGTGTCTCCATGAATGGACACAGTTGGCTCAGATTCTGCTGGTTTCCTCCCAGAAAACAGGCTGAGGATGCTCACATTTCCACATCTTTTAGGTATTCAGAGTTTTCTTTTCAGATTCTGGAGGATGAGACTCTTAAAGGACAATGGAGACTTCTCTGGAGACTTTCAAAACCCTCCTGGATGTCTTCCTGTGCAACCTGCTCTAGGTGACCCTGCTCTAACAGCAGGGGTGGGACTTGATGATGTCCAGATCCTTCCTACCCCTAATATTCTGTGAATCTGTGGCATCAGACTTGCTGAAATCTGTCTTTAACTCTCCCATCTCTTAGCTACAAAAGAGGGAAAAAAACAACCAGGCAGCAGTACAGAGAAGGGGTGGACTTGCTGGAAAGCAGTTCCATGGAGAAAAACTTTGGAGTCCTAGTGGGCATCAAGTTCTGCATGGGACAGCAATGTGCCCTGATGGCCAAGAGAGCCAATGGGATCCTGGGATGCAGCAGGAAAGGTGTCCAGCAGGGCTAGGGAAGTTCCTCTGCCTCTCTACTCTGCCCTGCTGAGACCACAGCTGTGGTCAGCTGCAATCCTGTGTCCAGTTTGGGGCTCCCCAGTTCAAGAGAGACAGAGACCTGCTGGAGAGAGTCCAATGCAGATCTCAGAGGATGACGAAGGAACTCAAACATCTTTCCTATGAAAAAAAAGACTGAGAGCCTTGAGGCTGTTCAGCCTGGAGAAGAGAAGGCTGAGAGGGGAGCTGATCAATGTCTGTAAACATCTGAGGGGTGGGTGTCAGGATGAAGGTGCCAGGCTCTGCTCAGTGCTGCCCAGTGATAGGACAAGGAACAGCCAGGTAGAGGCTGGAACCCAGGAGGTTCCACCTCAACACTTCTTTGTGGTGTGGGTAGAGTAACCCTGGAGCAGGCTGCCCAGAGAGGTTGTGGAGTCTCCTCTGGAGACTTTCCAATCCCACCTGGTTGTGCTCCTGGGTGACCTGGTATAGGTGATCCTGCTTTTGGCAGGGGTAGTTGGACTGGATGACCTCTCGAGGTCCCTTCCAACCCCCAAGATTCTGTGATTCTATGGTTCCATGACTGTTCCATCCAGAGCACAGGGGGTTAACTGCACCTCTCCCAGACCTCTTAATGGTTCCCACACTCCCACAAGTTGGCTGAATGCCAGCTTCTACTTCTTCAGGTCATCAGACATGGCTGATTTATATTATTAGGAACCTTTACATCATGCTGAAAAAGAAATAGTCAGAGTTGTGAACCTTCTCCTGCATCTCAAAACCAAATGTTTGCAAGCAAGACCTGGAGACATCAGAGAAGGTCTGCAGCAGGGATATATTCTTCCCCTGGTGGCATTCTGAGCTGTGCAAGGAGGAACCCCAGAGAGATGTCAGGCATGGAAGGGACTCTTTTACAGATATGTCTCTCTCCATACTAAGCCATCAGCTCACCATCCACCACTCCTTTTCCCCTATGAAGAAGTCATTCACCTCATTTTTCAGGTATTTTAGCTTCAATGTCATGCACTATAACATATTTGTAACTTCTAGAAGCTTCATCTGGCATGCTTGGGAGAGATCTCTGGCCAATACATAAATTACAGCACTTATATATTTTATCTCCTGTCAGAAGTGATTACTCTGAGTGAGCCCAGCACAAACCCAGCACACTTTCCCACTGCCCCAAGGGCTTCAACTCAAGCTATTTGCATCCCAAAGAGCAGCTACAGGGCATTGCTGCTGCCTTTTCTAGCAGGAATTTCTGAGAAGGAGCTGTTGGTGTTCTGGATCTGATACAGGACCTGGAGCCAGAGTATAGAATCCTTGAACCATAGAAGCATTTGGGTTGGAAAAGCCCTTTCAGCTCATCCAGTCCAACCATTCTCTACCTCTGCCAAGGCTGGGGCTAAGCCATGGCCTTCAGCACCACATCTCTGCCTCTTCCAAACACCTCCAGGGAGGAGCATTCAGTCACCTGTCAGGGCAGCCTGGTCCAGGCTCTGAGAAGCCTTTCAGTGAAGAATTTTCTTCTCATATCCAACCTAAACCTTTTCTGGTGCAACTTGTGGCCAGTTCTTCTTGTCCTATCCCTTATTAGTAAGGAGAAGAGACCAACCCCCACCTGGCTCCAACCTCCTTCCAGGGAATTGTAGAGTGAGAATGAGAAGGTGTTCCCTTACCCTCCCATCCCCTGGAGGTGTAGACAGCTTCTGTCTCTCTGCAAATCCCTGAAAAGAAGTTGGAGCTAGGTGGGTCTTGGTCTCTTCTCCCTAATAAGAAGTGATAGAAGGAGAGGAAATTACCTCAAGTTGCACCAAGGAAGGTTTAGGTTGGGTATAAGAAACATTTTGACTGGAAGGCTTCTCCAGGCCCGGCACAGGCTGCCCGGGGAGGTGGCTGAATGCCCATCCCTGGAGGTGTTTGGAAGAGGCAGAGATGTGGCCCAGGGAGGTGGCTGAATCCCCATCCCTGGAGGGGTTTGAAAGAGGCAGAGATGTGGTGTGAGGGCCATGGTTCAGCCCCAGGCTTGGTAGAGGTAGAGAATGGTTGGGCTGGATGAGCTGAAAGGGTTTGTGCAACCAAAAGGCTTCTAGGGTTGCAGTGTAAGGAACTATCCTGCTTTGCTGGCTCAGGACATGGAGCTCTGCATCCACATGAAATGATGACTCAGGATGTTGGCTTGCAGAAGGGGAAGGCTGTGTTGGACTGAATGATCTGAAAGGTCTTTCCCAGCCAAAACTCTTCTCTGCTTCTGTGTGTGTGAGTGCATCCAAACCACTTTGGGTTCCAGGTGTCTGCTGCAATTAGACTTCGCAAGTAAATTAAATCATTTCCCAGAATTTCCTAACGTGCTCATCTCAAACTGGAATTTCCTTCCCTACCCTAAAAATAAGACTTTATTTTTTTTTCTGTATGCTCAAGTTTATTTATTATGAGATCCTCAAAATCAAGATTCAATTATTTAGGAAAGGGTTGAACACATACTAAATATTTATTTTAATGAAGCAACAGGAAGTTGATTCGGTGATTGAAACTGTCCCAAAATAGTCAATCCTTCAGGGAAAAAAAAAATCTCAGTCTAGAAAATCAAATTTAATTAATTTCAAATATTAAGAACCTACCAGTGGCTGGACTACATCTAACCAGCTCCAGCTTTAACTCTACTGATTATTTGTAGAGGCTGCTTGTAAAACCTCAAAGCATTTCTCTGGAGGTTGAAAGCAGAAGTACTATGGAAATGCAACCAAGCTTGTGGTGGGACACAGCACCTGCTGTCAGAGTGTCTTGGGTAGTGTCCCCTGGAGATCTGGGTGCTTATGTTTGTGGAGGGTAGGTGTGCATGGAGGTATGCACACAATCTGTGGCAAGGGGAAGTTTAGGCTTGGTCTTAGAAAAAAAGTTCTTCCCAGAGAGAGAGGTTGGCCATTGGGATGTGCTGCCCAGGGAGGTGGTGGGGTTGGTGTCCCTGGAGGTGTTTAAGAAAAGCCTGGGTGAGGCACTTAGTGCCATGGTCTGGTTGATTAGTTGGGTGTTCAGTTGGACTTGATGAACTTGGAGCTCTCTTCCAACCTGGCTGATTCTGTGTAAAGAATAAATAATGTCTCTCACAGTATTGTCAGGGATGGAAGGGACCTCAAGGCTCAGCCAGTTCCAACCCCCTGCCATGGGCAGGGACACCTCACACCACAGCAGGTTGCTCACAGCCACATCCAGCCTGGCTGCACAAACCTCCAGGGATGAGGCTTCCACCACCTCCCTGGGCAACCTGTGCCAGTCTCTCACCAACCTCCTGGGGAAGAATTTCTTCCTAACTCCTATCTGAATCTCCCCACTTCTAGTTTTGCTCCATTCCCCCCTCCAGTCCTATCACTCCCTGACACCCTCAAAAGTCCCTCCCCAGCTTTCTTGTAGCCCCCTTCAGATCCTGGAAGGCCACAAGAAGGTCTCCTTGGAGCTTTCTCTTTTCCAGCCTGCACAACCCCAACTCTCTCAGTCTGTCTCCATGGCAGAGCAGCTCCAGCCCTCTGCTCATCCTTCTGGCCCTTCTCTGGACATGTTCCAGCACGTATATGTAGGATTTTATTTTGTTCTGATTTTTCCATTCTCATTTTCTGCCTGCATGCAGCATAATTAGGATTGAAAGCCCCAATTACACCCAAGTGAAAGGCTGCTTATTAATTGACAATGGACCTCGGCTAAGCAGCAACAAAAGAAGGGCTTTTGTTTGGCAACTTTTGTTTAAAAGGTCCTTTAGAAAACTCTGGAAGAATGCCATGAATAGAGGTTGGACAAACCTTTAATCCTCTTCAGGTCACCTATGTGCTGAAGTGAATAATGGTGTGAGGTCTTTTTCACCTTTGGAGATCTTTTCAGCCACTAAACCTAACTGGGAAGGAGATAAAGAGCAGACCAAAGAAAGCTTGAAAAACCTCCAGCTTCTAGACTCAGGGCTGATTTATTCTGCTGCTGCAAACCGAAAGACACATCACAGGTTGCAGGGAGGGATAAACACCCAAGATTTAGAATTCCATTCAGCATTTTGTTCCATCCCTGCCACTTACTGCCCTTTTCACTTTAAATGCATTGAGAACCTTACAACATTATTTTTGTGTGTGTGTGTGTTTTTGTTTAGTTGCTTTTTTTGGGGGGTGTTTTTTTGGTTGTTTTTTTATGCCATGCTCCTGGTCTATTGTGAATATCAGTGTGAAAATCTTTGCTACAGTCTCTTTTTTTTTTTTTTCCCCCTATTCAACACCAGGCTGCACAGGATAATTAAACCTTGGGGACTTGGAGATTTTGGACTAAAGCTTAAAGAAAGGCAATCAGTTTGTGAGGCCTCTTCTCCCTCCACCTTCCACCACTTGATGTGGAGATTTTCTTCCCTCACACATGGCTGCATGGGTAAACAAGCTTGGAAAAACCAAACATCAGTGGGATCCTGGGATGCAGGAAGAAGAGTGTGGTCAGCAGATCAGGGGAGGTTCTCCTCCCCCTCTACTCTGCCCTGCTGAGACCTCACCTGGAATATTGCATCCAGTTCTGGGCTGCCCAGTTCAGGAGGGACAGGGATCTGCTGGAGAGAATCCAAGGGAGGGCTCCAAGGATGCTGAAGGGACTGGAGCACTGCCCTAGTTGGAGAGGCTGAGAGACCTGAGGGTATTCAGTCTGGACAGGAGAAGGCTGAGAGGGATCTGATCAATGTCTATCAATAGCTGAGGGCTGGGGGTCAGGAAGGAAGGCACAGGGCCAGGCTCTGCTCAGTTGCACCCTGGGATAGGCCAAGGGGAAGTGGATGGAAACTGCAGCCCAGGAGGTTCCACCTCACCATGAGGAGGAACTTCTGCACTGTGAGGGTCACAGAGCCCTGGAGCAGGCTGCCCAGAGAGGTTGTGGAGTCTCCTGCTCTGGAGGCTTTCCAGCCCCACCTGGATGTGTTCCTGTGAGCTGTGTTGGATTCTATGGTCCTGCTCTGGCAGAGGAGGGGGATGAACTCGAAGGTCCCCAGAGGTCCCTTCCAACTGCTAAGATTCTGTGAGCCTGTGAAACCACAAGCAGGAGTTGAACTAACACCTTCATGTTGCTTCTAATGAACCACTTTGCTTAATTAGATGATCCAAAGAGAATTATGTTCTAAACCATGACAGGGCACAGCCTGAAGTCTCTCTTCAGGCAAACACTTGTGGAGTTACACCAGGATGTTGGTGAGAGGAAGAGCATCTCAGCCCAGGATTCAGATGGCCAAGAGAAAATGTTGAGTTTCTAACCCAAATTAAAATGCTTTTTAGTTGTTAAAGAGAAACAAAATGATAGGCTCTTCCTTAGATTTCTCCCTGTAAATGGAATTCTTCAAGTATTAGAAAGAAATTCTTGCCAGTGAGGGTGGGGAGACACTGGCACAGGATGCCCAGGGAGACTGTGGCTGCCTCCTCCCTGGAGGTGTTCAAGGCCAGGTTGGATGAGGTCCTGAGCAACTTGTGCTGGTGGGAGGTGTCCCTGCTCCGAGCTCCAAACCCCAGCTCCCTCAGCCTGGCCTCAGAGGGAGATGTTCCACTGCCTGCAGCAGCTTTGTGCCTCTGGGATGAACTCTCAAACAGTTCCCTGAGGTCCTTCTTGAGCTGAGTTTCCCAGAACTGGGCACAATATTCCTGTTCAAATCCCTCCAGCCTTTCTTGAGCTGATTCCACCACCTCCCTGGGCAGGCTGTTCAAAGAAACAAAGCTCTCCTGAAGCTCTGCCCTCCACACTTTGAGATATATTTAGAGCCTGAAATATTTCTTCATGCAATGTAGAACCCAGATCACAATTTGTTAGCAAAGGAGGATTAAAGTTCTGTACCCAACACCTTGGTGAACTCAGAACATTCCCTTCTCCTTCACATGGGTGGAAAAATAACCAACCAGCATGAACTGGAGCAACTGATTTGCTCTGGGAAAAGTTGTCTGCTTAAATGGACAGCTCAGACAAGAGACAATTAGAATGATCTTGGTCTTTTCTCTTTCCTCCCAGCCTCCCCTGAGTGTATTTATGAATCTCCAGAGGGATGCTTTTTGTCCTGTTAGCCTTAATTGCATTTTGTTTAGCTGGATGTTTTAAACAACAACTACAAAAAAACCTCTTTGCAGCACGGCTGAAATTTATGGATCTCAAATTTCTCTTAGGATCCACATCTTGCTCTCTCTTGTCTCTTCAGACATGAGAACATTTTTTTGGGGGTGGGCTACATTTTTAACCTACAAATGGGAAAGCTGACCTTGTAAACAAAGGGAAAAGAACCCAAGTGGTCTCTCCCAAATAATAATAAAAAAGAAAGGAGAGAAATATTCTAAAGCTAAAGAAGCAGAATCTGAGCTTAAGCAACATCTTCTGTCTCTTTAATTTCATAATTCAGCCTCAGTATGATTCATAAATTCAAGTAATAAAAAGCAGGACAACATCTGTTCCACGCTATGAGAGTTAGGAGGGGGTCTGGACATTCAAGAAGTTGTGGTGCAGCCATACATGGGAACATTCTACCCTGGGGAAGGGCTCTTTGGAAGGGCTTCCAGTGACAGGATGAGGGCCAATGGCTTCAGCATGGAGCAGGGGAGGTTTAGGTAGGACACACAAAGATGATCCAAGGGCTGGAGCAGCTCTGCTAGAAGAATAGGCTGAGGGAGCTGGGGGTGTGCAGCCTGGAGAGGAGAAGACTTCAGGGGGACCTCAGAGCTGCCTGCCAGTGTCTGAAGGGATCCCACAGGAAGGCTGCAGAGAGACTTTTGCTGAGGGTGTCTGAGACAGGCTAAGGGGGAATGGTTTGAAGCTGAGGCAGAGCAGGGTTAGACTGGAGCTGAGGAAGAAGTTCTTCAGCACCAGGATGGTGAGACTCTGGCACAGGGTCCAAAACCTCCATGTCTCTTTCCTGGGGACATTCAAGGCTAGGCTAGATGAGGCCTTGGGCAGCTGAGTCTCGTTGAGAGGTGTCCCTGACCATGGCAGGGAGGTTGGAGGAGATGGTCCCTGAGGTCCCTTCCAACCTGAGCCACTCTCTGAGTCTACAAATTCTTTACAATGAGAGTGGTGAAATACTGCAACAGGTTGCCCAGGGATGTGGTTGAGGCCCCATCCTTGGAGACATTCACGATCAGATTGATGTGGCCCTGGGCAGCCTGCTGTAGCTGGAGATGTCCCTGCTGAGTGCAGTGGGGTTGGACAAGATGCCCTTTGAGTGTTTCTTCCAACCCTATGCAATCTGTGAGTCTGAGAACACAGGAAGAGTGTTTACAACAAATTAAAAAAAAAGGAACAAACAACTTGTGAGGCTTACCTGGTTTTGTTTTACATCTACCTAAGATTTTACCACACAGGTTCCATCCCTTTCATTTTGTAATTAGACTGAAAAAAAAAATGAAGTCATGAAAACAAAGCCCCAGCTATACATTGATGTTCATCATATTTTTGTCTCCTATTCCATGAAATAACTTTTGCACATCACAGTCTCATAGTCTCACAGTAGATCAGAGGTTGGAAGGGACCTCCAGAGACCATCAGGTCCAATCCCCCTGCCAGAGCAGGAACACTCAGGGGAGTCTGCACAGGAATGCATCCAGGTGGGGTTGGAAAGGCTCCAGAGAAGGAGACTCCACAGCCCCCCTGGGCAGCCTGCTCCAGGGCTCTGTCACCCTCACTGCAAAGAAATTTCTCCTCATGTTGAGCTGAAATCTTCTATGTTCAAGTTTGAACCCATTGTTCCTTGGCTTATCACTGTGAACCACCCAAAAGAGCCTGGCCCCCTCCACCTGACACCCACCCCTCAGCTATTGATAGACATTGATCAGATCCCCTCTCAGCCTTCTCTTCTCCACACTAAACAGCTCCAGGGCTCTCAGTCTCTCTTCACAGGGAGATGCTCAAGTCCCCTAAGCATCCTCCTGGCTCTCCCTTGGACTCTCTCCAGCAGGTCTCTGTCTCTCTTGAACTGGGGAGCCCCAAACTGGACACAGGATTGCAGCTGTGGTCTCAGCAGGGCAGAGAATAGAGGGAGAAGAACTTCCCCGCATCTCCCCTGCACCTCCCTGATGGAAAATTCCAACCTTCCTCTGCCTAATTCAGATCATAGCTGTGAGAAGTATGCCCCAACCTGGCACTGTTTTAGTTTTAAATCTTCCCAATTTCTTTGCAGTCCTCTCCACTGATTCCTTCTGCTAATAAAACCTCCTGGTAGGTTGATTTATAAGCAGGGATTGCTTAATTCAAGATCAAAGCCAAAGCTTTTTATTTTTGTTTAATTCATATCTTGAGAGCTGAAGGATGTAATTGAGTTCAGAGATGGGCTATTAAGTAACTTGCATATTTACCTCATACTTAAACCTGCTTCCTGAGCTGTGTGCTGGCTCTTTTATCCAGGGGGATGGAGTTCAAACAGGAACACTGCTGAAAGAGAGCTATAAAGAGGGATAGATTGGGAATCCCTGCATCCTGATTACCCAAGATAAGGAGGTACTTGGGAGTGGAAGCAAAGGTGGTGAGAGCTAAATTAGCTGTCTTTGAGATAAAAAAAAAAAAAAGTAGTTAATTTCCTTCAAGAGAAGAGCCTGGCTAAGCAACTGTCCCTCTTCAAATGTTCACAATTCAGGCAGCAGATGACTTCTAGGTTTACTGGAGAGAGTAATTTATGGTTCTGGTGGTTGCCTCTGCAGAGGGGGGTGGCAGGCAGTGGTATATACAAACACCTTGGCAGATAAACATCTGCAGAAGAATGCAGCTCCCCCTCTGAAAAGCAGTGAGTGCTAAAACACGGGGGGGGGGGGGGGGGAAGTAGAAAGAGGAAAAAAATAGAAAGGGAAAAAATAGAAAAGGGAAAAATAGAAAGGGAAAAAAATAGAAAGGGGGGAAAATAGAAAGGAAAAAAAGAGAAGGGGAAAAATAGAAAAGGAAAAAATTAGAAAGGGAAAAAATAGAAAGGGGGAAATAGAAAGGAAAAAAATAGAGGGGGAAAATAGAAAGGAAAAAAATAGAGGAGGAAAATAGAAAAAAATAGAAAGGGGAAAAAATTAGAAAGGGGGAAAAATAGAAAGGAAAAAATAGAGGGGGAAAACAGAAAGGAAAAAATAGAGGAGGGAAATAGAAAGGAAAAAATAGAAGGGGAAAATAGAAAAGAAAACATAGAATGGAGAAAAAATAGAAAGGGGGAAAATAGAAAGGAAAAAATAGAGGGGGAAAAATAGAAAGGGAAAAAATAGAGGGGAAAAATAGAAAAGAAAAAATAGAGAGTTCAAAAAAATAGAAACGGGGAAAATAGAAAGTAAAACATAGAGGGGGAAAAATAGAAAGGAAAAAAATAGGGGGGAAAATAGAAAGAAAAAATAGAGGGGGAAATAGAAAAGAAAAAATAGAAAGGGGAAAAATTAGAAAGGGGGAAATAGAAAGGAAAAATAGAGGGGGGAAAATAGAAAGAAATAGAAAGGAGAAAAATTAGAAAGGAAAAATAGAAGAAAAAAAGAAAATAATGCATGAAAAAAAGAGGAAATACTACATGCAAAAAACCCTCTGATTTTAAACTGAAGCTAAGGATAAAGGAAATTAAAATTGAATTAATGCATGCAAAAAGAAAAAAACTACTTTTGCTGTGAAGCTAAAAAATAAAATAAAAATAAAATAAATGAAATAACACAAAAACCCCAACTTTTTTGCTGTAAAGCTAAAAAATAAAATTCAATTAAAAAGAACGAAATAATACATGAAAAAAAAACCCTTATTTTGTTGTGAAGCTAAAGAAAAAAAGGAAAGCTGGAGCAGAGGAGGTGCCATGGGAACAGAAAGAAAAACTTTGTCCCTGTGAGAGTGCTGAAACCTGGAACAGGCTACCCAGAGAGGTTGTGGAGCTTCCTTCTCTGGAGACTTTCCAAATCCACCTGGATGTGTTCTGTGTGCCCTGCCCTGGGTGATGCTGCTCTGGAAGGGGGTTGGACTGGATGATCTCTGGAGGTCCCTCCCAACCACTGACATTCTGTAAGTCTGTGGCTCTGTGACGCATTGGCTCACACAAGCATAAACCCGATCCAAGCACAGCCAGCAGGGCCAGGGAGGGGATTCTCCTCCTCTGCTCCACTCTGCTGAGACCACACCTGGAGCTCTGTGTCCAGTTCTGGAGCTTCTGTTACAAGAAGGATCTGGAGGTGCTGGAAGGTGTCCAGAGAAGGGCCATGAGGATGAGCAGAGGGCTGGAGCTGCTCTGCTCTGGAGACAGACTGAGAGAGTTGGGGTTGTGCAGGCTGGAGAGGAGAAGGCTCCAGGAGACCTTCTTGTGGCCTTCCAGTATCTGAAGAAGGCTACAAAAAAGCTGGGAAGGGATTTTGAGGGTGTCAGGGAGTTATAGGACTGGGTGGGATGGAAAAAAAACTAGAAATGGGGAGATTCAGATTGGATGTTAGGAAGAAATTCTTCCCCAGGAGGGTGGTGAGACACTGGCACAGGTTGCCCAGGGAGGTGGTGGAAGCCTCATCCCTGGAGGTTTGTGCAGCCAGGCTGGATGTGGCTGTGAGCAACCTGCTGTGGTGTGAGGTGTCCCTGCCCATGGCAGGGGGGTTGGAACTGGATGATCCTTGTGGTCCCTTCCTACCCTGACAATTCTATGATTCTAAATTAATTTCTATGCTGGTGAATCCATCAGCAGAATTTTCCACCTATCCACTGGATTTCTAAATTTCTTTTCACTCCTGCAATAATGTGTTATGACCTCACATTCAGTAGCACAAGGGATGGCCAAGAATGGGATCACAATTCTTCATCTTCAGGCTTCCCAAGTGTATGTTCCCTTTTCCTTTCTCCTCACTTTCTCCATTTAGATTTTCCTTTCCTTTTTCCTGATGGATCAGCATTTCCATTGCACATCTATTAGGAAAGTAAGAGTCACTAGGAGAAATTTCCAGGCGAGTGAAGCTTCTTCTACTTCTCTTTTCTCTCTCTCTTTTTTTTTTTTTTTTCAGAATTGCTGAGGTTGGAAGAGACCTTTAAGATCATCAGCTCCAGTTGTTCACCCAGAGCTCACAATCCCACCACCACCACTGCTAAACCACTGAATCTCAGCACCACATCCACACATCTTTTAAATATCTCTAGGCATGGTGACTCCACCACCTCCCTGGGCAGTCTGTTCCAATCCCTGACCACTCTTGCAACAAAAATATTTTTCCTAATATCCAACCTAACTCTCCCCAGGAGCAATTTGAGTCTCTTTCCTCTTGTCCTGTCACTTGCTGCATGTGAGAAGTGACCAACCCCTTCCTGGCTTCAACCTCCTTTCAGGGAGCTCTAGAGAGCAATGAGGTCTCCCCTCAGCCTCCTTCCCTCCAGGCTGAACACCCCCAGCTCCCTAAGCTGCTCCTCCCCAGCCCTGTTCTTCAGACCCTTCCCCAGCTTTCTTGCCCTTCTCTGGACTTTCTCTAGCACCTCAATATCTTTCTTGTAGTGAGGACCCCAAAGCTGAACCCATGTGGCCAGTGCTGAGTACAGTCCACCAGGGGGACAACCACTTGGTACTGTAAAGAAGAAACCTATCATGAAAGGCTGGACTTTCCTTGAGGTCTTTTCCATACACCTTGAGGTATTTGATGAATCTCTGTTAAGCTGTGGATAAACTGTGCTGTAAATTTGTTGTCCTCCTGCCTCCTCTTGTTTTCCTCCTGCCAGGGAAAAAAAAAAAAAAAAAAGGAAGAAAAAGCAAAAGGAAAGAAGTGTGAGAAGTTTAATGAGTTGTACTTTAATGGGCTGCAGGCATCACCAGGTAAATGTAATCTGCTAATGGCTTCAGATGGGCTGTTAGCACCAGGGCTGAGCACAGCCTGGCTATCAGACCTTCTCTTAGATCCCTGTGGTGGTTTACATAAACATTTCAGAGCCTTATCTTGGCTCTTTTCAACTACAGATCAAGATAGGAACTTGAGTATAATCATCTGGCAGCTGCTGGCAGCTGTTTAGTCTGTGATGGCATTATTTGAACTGAGTTATTGTCGGTCTCAGGCTTCACCTTAATCCGCCAGTGGATTGGTCTCTCACAGGAAAAATAAAGGCAGTCAATATTCTTTGAAGAAAGAGGCCACCTCCTCAGTGGAGGTTTGAGGTCTCCTCTCAAGGGCTGATGGTTACATCAGTTGGGAAACCCCGGGTCTGTCTCCCTGTGCTTGAGCACCCTGGTGGGGGATGATGTCCTCATTAACAGTTTCTTAAGTAGGCTTCCCCCCCTCCCCCCAAGTCAGTAGATTTGTTTTGGGGTTGGAAAGAAGTTACTGAAAGACAAAACAGCTTTCCACACTCCCTGACTGCTGTAGAATCATAGAATGGTCTGGGTTGGAAGGGACCTCCAAAGGTCATCCAGTCCAACTCCCCTCAGCAGTCAGCAGGGACATCCTCCACTGGATCAGGCTGTCCAGAGCCCTGTCCAGCCTCACCTTGAAGATGGCCCTGGGCCATATCAAGTCTGATCTACCCCCCAATTCCATTTGCAGTTGGTTGAACCCTAATTGGGGTGTGTGGTGCCTTTCCTCCTCAACCTCGCAAGAATATGAAGATTTCTTCACAGTCTCACAATAGATCCAGAGGTTGGAAGAGACCTCAAGAGATCATCTGGTCCAACCCCCCTGCCAGAGCAGGAGCACCCAGGGTATGCATCCAGGTGGGGTTGGAAAGGCTCCAGAGAAGGAGACTCCACAACCCCCCTGGGCAGCCTGCTCCAGGGTTCTGTCACCCTCACACCAAAGAAGTTTCTCCTCATGTGGAGCTGAAATCTTCTCTATTCCAGTTTGAACCCTTTGTTCCTTGGCTTACCACTGTGAACCACCCAAAAGAGCCTGGCCCCCTCCTCCTGACACCCACCCCTCAGCTATTGATAGACATTGATCAGATCCCTCTCAGCCTTCTCTTCTCCACACTAAACAGCCCCAGGGCTCTCAGTCTCTCTTCCCAGGGGAGATGCTCAAGTCCCCTAAGCATCCTCCTGGCTCTCCCTTGGATTCTCTCCAGCAGGTCTCTGTCTCTCTTGAACTGGGGAGTCCCAAACTGGACACAGGATTGCAGCTGTGGTCTCAGCAGGGCAGAGGAGAGAGGTAGAAGAACTTCCCTAGCCCTGCTGGACACCTTTCCTGCTGCATCCCAGGATCCCATTGGCTCTCTTGGTCACAAGAGCACATTGCTGTCCCATGCAGAACTTGCTGTCCACCAGCACTCCAAGGTCTTTCTCTGTGGAGCTGCTTTCCAGCAGGGCAGCCTCTAACCTGTCCTGGTGGCTGTTGTTATTCCTCCCCAGATGCAGGACCCTGCACTTGTCCTTATTAAACTCCATGAGGTTTGCCTGCCCCCAGCTCTCAGCCTGTCCAGGTCATGCTGGATGCTGCACAGCCTGAGGGGTGTCAGCCACCCCCCCCAGTTTTGTCATGAATTCCCAAACAGCCAAGAGCTGAGTGATAGGGCAGCTACACAAATAAACAGTCCTGCCTTCAGTCTGCCATGCAATCTCCTGTTTGGAGACACAGCTCTGAATCAGCTTGACCTGTGTCTTCTATTAATAAACTTATCAGCCTGATAGCCATTAACTGATTTAGCTGGCATGCAGGACCTCAGCTATGCAACTAGAGGTGGCAGGATTGGTTTAGAGTGAGATAATCTCAAAATCACACAAAAATATTCAGGTTGGAAAAGCCCCTCAAGAGCACCAAGTCCAACCCAGAATCCTGCTCTACAAGGCTCACCGCTAAACCAGAGCCCCAAGCACCACATCCAAACCACCTTGAAACACATTCAGGCTTGGGGACTCCACCACCTCCATGCCCAGCACATTCCAATCCCTGACCTCTCCTGCCATGAAAAAATGTTTCCCTACTGTCCAGTCTAAACCTACCCAGTGGCAGCTTGAGGCCATTCCCTCTTGCTCTATCATTAATTCCCTGTGAGAAAAGACCAGCAGCAGCCTCTCCACAACCTCTTTTCAGGTAGTTGTAGAGAGCCAGGAGGTCTCCCCTCAGCCTCCTTCATTTCACACTATCCCCAGCTCCTTCAGTCTCTCTGCATCAGATTTATTCTCCAGGCCTTTTACAGCTTCCTCACCCTCCTCTGCACTCACTAACCCACACCTCTGGGGTGCTCTGAAGCACCAAGTGCAACTATGTCACTTCAAAAGGCTGAGAAGAACATTGGGTTGTGAGGCTGTGTGAGCTTGGGCAGCACGTTTAAAGGGAAAAAAAATATTTGAGAGACCTTTAAAGGGAAATTTTTAGAGTTACATTATCTATGTGAAGAGGTTTCTGGGTTGTTTGGGGCTAATTGGTGGGCTGGAGTGTCATGCTCAAGGTGGTTTAGTAGTTTTGGAGTTTCTTAGTGGATGGATGGATGGATGGATGGATGGATGGATGGATGGATGGATGGATGGAGTAGGTGATCTTGATGGATGGATGGAGTAGATGATCTTCAGAGGTCCCTTCCAACCCATGCCATTCTAAGATTTTATGAATGAAAGGGGAATAAATCACCACCAACTTCACTGATACTGGCTTGGAATCACAGAATCACAACATCACAGCATCATAACATCCCAGAATCACAGAGTCACAGAATCACAGCATCCCAGAATCACAAAATCACAGAATCACAACATCACAGCATCACAGAATCACAAAATCACAGAATCACAACATCACAGCATCACAGAATCACAAAATCACAGAATCACAGCATCACAACATCCCAGAATCACAGCATTACAGCATCATAACATCCCAGAATCACAGCATCACAGAATCACAGCATCCCAGAACCACAGAGTCACAGAATCATAGAATCACAGAATCACAGCTTCACAGCATCACAGCATCACACCATCCCTGAATTACATCCTCACAACATCCCAGAATCACAGAATCACAGCATCACAGAACCACAGCATCACAACATCACAGAACCACAGAACCACAGCATCTCAGCATCACAGAATCACAGCATTACAGCATCACAGAAGCACAGAATGGTTGGGGCTGGAAGGAATCTCTGTAGATGATTTTATGATCCAATGAGTTTTGCTATCAGAGGAGATGGTAGTCAATTGTTCCCCAATGTGCAAATGATGAAAGTCAGAGTCCTTGTATGAATTCTGGTGGTTTTCACTTGGGTTTGAAAGTCAAGAGGCATAAGTCAGAGGAACATCATCAGAAAGCAGTAGCAAGGTGGGGGTTAGTCTCTTCTCCCTCGTCACAAGTGATAGGATGAGAGGAAATGGCTTCAAGTCACACCAGGGAAGGTTTGGATTAGATCTGAGAAGAAACTTCGTCACTGAAAGTCTCCTCAAAGCCTGGCACAAGGTTGCCCAGGAAGGTGGCTGAACCCCCATCCCTGGAGGTGTTTGAAAGCTGCAGAGATGTGGTGCTGAGGGCCATGGTTTAGCACCAGAGTTGGTAGAGTTAGAGAAGGGTTGGACTGGATGATCTTAAAGGTCTTTTCCAACTGAAACAATTCTATGTTTCTATGAAGATCATCAAATCCAACCCCCCAGCCAGAGCAGGATCAGCTAAAGCTGAACATCAACCTGTCCTTCTTTCCAGGTGAAAGATGTTTTCCTGTAGCTTCCTTGTCCTCAGCAAAGCACATAGCACATCATTCATAAATAAAATGCTTGGTAATAAATATTTCAAAAGAAAGCAAGGCCAAGCAAAGCCCTGAATCTCAAAACCTCCTGCAAACCCTCCCCTTCCTCCTCTCCCACAGGAAAGAAGAGAGGTAAGGAAACAGCAGATGGAAAAAAATACTATGGTAGGCAGGCAGTAATGCTGGTGGAAGCAGACCTGGATCAAACTGAATCACACTGAATCAAATCAAAAGCAAACAACCTCTGCATCTAAGGGAGAAGGAGACCTTTGCAAGAGCTTCTGGAGCCAGGCACTGATTTTATGTCACAGAATCACAGAATTATTGAGGCTGGAAAAGACCTCTGAGATCATCAAGTCCAGCCTATGTGTGAGGGTCAAAGTCCTTTGGCCAAAATAAATGAGTGGAGTTTTGCAGAATCACTTTGAACTCTTATTTCTTCCAGTTTTCTTTCACATTTCTTCCAGTTTTCTTTCACATTTCTTCCATTTTTTTTTTCCTTCCATATTTCTTCCAGGCAGAGCCTGCAGAAACTCAATGTCACCGAGCAAAGCTGACACAGAGCCAGAGACTCTGGCCTCTAGACCTGGGAGGATCAGCCACAAGACCATTTAAACTCCCACTGTAGCAGAAAGCTTATTTTGTTTATTTGGGGTTTTTTTCCCACCCTAATTTAGTAGCTAGGGGTCACCTGATCACTTGAACAAGCTCCTGATAGCTTCTGTTCTCTTTGCTACAGTCTTCCCCTATTTGAGTAGTTGCAGAAGTTAATATCAGATTTCTACACAATCCAGGGTGTAGAGACCCTCTAGAGACTGCTCATTCATCCTTAGATATAAATCTAGAGCCTAGAGTCCCTCTAGAGACTACTCATTATATCCTTAGATATAAATCTAGAGCCTAGACTCTGTCTAGGGACTAATTAATCCTTAGATATAAAGTCTAGAGTCCCTCTAGGGACTTATTAGTCATTAGATATAAAGTCTAGAGTCGGTCTAGGGACTACTCATTATATCCTTAGATACAAATCTAGAGTCTAAAGTCCCCCTAGGGACTAATTAATCCTTAGATCTAAATCTAGAGCCTAGAGTCCCTCTAGGGACTACTCATTATTTCTTTAGATACAAATCTAGAGTCTAAAGTCCTTCTAGGGACTACTCATTAATCCTAGGATATAAAGTTTAGAGTCTAGAGTCCCTCTAGGGACTACTCATTATTTCTTCAGATACAAATCTAGAGCCTAAAGTCCCTCTAGGGACTAATTAATCCTCAGATATAAAGTCTAGAGTCCCTCTAGGGACTACTCATCATTCTTTAGATATTAATCTAGAGCCTGGAGTCTCTCTAGGGACTACTCATCCATCCTTAGATACAGAGTCTCTCCAGGGACTTCTCATTAATCCTTAGATACAAAATCTAGAGTCCCCCTGGGGACTGCTCATTATATCCTTCGTGGAAGTGTGAGGATGCTGAGCAACTCTGATAAGGGATTCTGATAAGGGAAAGGGAAATGCTCTGCTCTGAGTGGGTTCATTCATTCTGGAATGCAAGAGCAGAGGCCAAAAGAAAGCACTGCTGTTCAGCCTGCTGCTCCCCAAGGAAGGGGCAGCAGAAGGATGCCTTCCAAGATGCCTTCCTGCTGAAGAGGAGGCTGACCCTTTGACCTGAGCTGTTCCCACTCACATCCAGATATAGAAATGTAAGCTCCTCAGCGTGAGGCCAGTTAATTTAAATTACCTAACATCCCCCGAGGGCAGCTCCCTGCTGAGGAGCCTTTTCTTTGCTCTTTCTTTTGACCTTCTCCTCCAGAGTAACTTTTCACAAGGCTGAGTCAGATGGTCAGCTTGGGAAGCATTCAGTTTCTGGGGCCTTTGGAGGCTGGTGCAAAAGGTCACCCTCAGACAGCATCCTGCTGAATAAGGGCTTGGAGAATTGCTAAATTATACTGAATGGCCAGATCTACAGTCCATGGAAAACGATGGAGCTGCACCAGAGCTCAGCAAGTTTGCTGATGATACAAAACTGGGGGGGTTGGCTGACACCCCTCAGGCTGTGCAGCCATCCAGCATGACCTGGACGGGCTGAGAGCTGGGGGCAGGCAAACCTCATGGAGTTTAATAAGGACAAGGGCAGGGTCCTGCATCTGGGGAGGTATAACAGCAGGCACCAGGACAGGTTAGAGGCTGCCCTGCTGGAAAGCAGCTCCACAGAGAAAGACCTTGGAGTGCTGGTGGACAGCAAGTTCTGCATGGGACAGCAATGTGCCCTTGTGGCCAAGAGAGCCAGTGGGATCCTGGGATGTATCAAGAAAGGTGTCCAGCAGGGCTAGGGAAGTTCTTCTACCTCTCTACTCTGCCCTGCTGAGACCACAGCTGCAATCCTGTGTCCAGTTTGGGACTCCCCAGTTCAAGAGAGACAGAGACCTGCTGGAGAGAATCCAAGGGAGAGCCAGGAGGATGCTTAGGGGACTTGAGCATCTCCCTGTGATGAGATCCTGAGAGCCCTGGGGCTGCTTAGTGTGGAGAAGAGAAGACTGAGAGGGGATCTGATCAGTGTCTATCAATATGTGAGGGGTGGGTGTCAAGGGGAGGGGGCCAGGCTCTTTTGGGTGGTGCACAGTGATAAGCCAAGGAACAATGAGTTCAAACTTGACCAGAGAAGATTTCAGCTCAACATGAGGAGAAATTTCTTTGCAGTGAGGGTGACAGAGCCCTGGAACAGGCTGCCCAGGGGGGTTGTGGAGTCTCCTTCTCTGGAGCCTTTCCAACCCCACCTGGATGCATTCCTGTGCAGACTCCCCTGAGTGCTCCTGCTCTGGCAGGGGGGTTGGACCTGATGATCTCTGGAGGTCCCTTCCAACCTCTGATCTACTGTGAGACTGTGAGACTGTGATACCAGTAACCAATTCACTCCTCCAACAGACTTAGGCAACAACCAACATTAGATGATCAATTTCCACCTTCAGGACTGCAATTTCTTTGATTACCTTTCATCTAAGCCACTAAAGTACTGTCAGCTCCCAGGCACTGTACTGTTTTTAACCAAATCTCTCCAAGGTTTTCCCCTTCCCTCTGTCAGGCAGCACCAAATGTAACTTTTAGGTTACAGGGTGAAGCAGGACATTTGGAGCCCTGGTAGCCACATCCCTGCAGCATCACAGTGCACAGAACTTCCTCAGCTCCAGTCTAACCCTGCTCTGCCTCAGCTCCAAACCATTCCCCCTTGGCCTGTCTCAGACACCCTCAGCAAAAGTCTCTCTGCAGCCTTCCTGCAGGATCCCTTCAGGTCCTGGCAGGCAGCTCTAAGGTGCCCCTGGAGCCTTCTCCTCTGCAGGCTGCACACCCCCAGCTCCCTCAGCCTGTGCTCACAGCAGAGCTGCTCCGGACCTTGGATCATCTTTGTGACCTCTTCTGGACTCTCTCCTCCAGCTCTGTGCTCTTTTTGTGCTGGGGACAGCAGAGCTGGAGGCAGGATTGGAGGTGAGGTCTGAGCAGAGCAGAGCCAAGCTCTCAAGAGAGCAGAGTAAAGCTATCACAGCCATCTAGTTGCGGACTTAGTAAAGATATGCACTCAGTAGCCAGCTGAAGAAGAGACAAGTGATAAGAGCTCTGGGCCAGTACACCCAGATTAAAATTCTGTGCAAGGATGTGCCAGAAAGAAGGGACAGCTGATACAAGACCATGAGCTCCAGGCCACTATTACCAGTTTAACAGAAGTCTGTGCAAGATTGTGACAGAAAATTCTCTTCATGTCACTTGTAGAGAGCTTAACTAAAGACCTGAGAAGCAGACAAAGCATGTTGGTTGGTTTATTTTTTACCTCCTCTGCTCATGATCTCCTATTTGCTGATATCCTTTCTCCTGTAATGGATTCTCTGGTCCTGCTCTGGCAGGGGGGTTGGACTCAATCTCCAGAGATCCCTTCCAACCCCTCAACATCCTGTGATCTGTGATCCTGTGATATTTATCAGTCCTGATGTGTCTGTCCTCATCCCCCCCACACACACCCCTCTACTGTATCCCATATGGATGCTTTCAAAGGCTTCTTGGCACAGCTAACAAGGAGAGGTTGACCCTAGGGCATTCACAGGAGCCACTGAGGAGCAGTGCCTGCTGGTGATATGGATTCCATATGAATGATCAATGTGCTCTGAACACACCTCCTGCTCAAAAATCTTCTCTCTGAGGAGGGCCCTTTGGTCTCCTGGCCATGGGAGGTCTGTCCTGGTTCTGCCCATGGCTTTTCCCCCTTGGGACTGGTCTGGCTGCACCTCCACCACATCACTTGACCCAGACCACTTCTGATGGCCATTTGGCACCCATCTGTTTCCTCGGTTCAAAGTGCTTGAAGTAAGGTGAAAACTGCATTACAGCCCCCAGGGCAATAACCTCTCTAACCACAGGCAGTCTCCTCTCAGAAGGAACGAGGTGGTTTAATCCTAAATATAGCTCAAGAGGAGCATGAATCAAGAGATGGAGAGCATGGATGGGCAGAGGACTGGTACTCAGAGGGGGGAAAAACACAAGGAAGGAAATGATTTACCACTAATATTCATACCTGTGTATTTTCCTCTGCTCAAAGAGCTTTCATTTGATCCCTCCCCCCAAAGCTGAGCCCCAGCAGTTTGCAGCAAGAGTTATTTATTGAGGTTCACCTGGGGATGGGCAAAAGTAAAAGGATAAATGACTCCAGCATGAACTAAAGAAGTTGGTAGCGGTGGTCAGGGCTTAGAGCAACTCACACATGCTGTGGGTTTGCTCAGAGGAGGTCCCCTAACACCCACTCAGCAGTGGGTTACACCACCCTGCTACACCAACTGACATCCTCTCTCAGAGCCTTATGCTGGCTCTGAAGTAAAGTTAAAGTTCAGTTCAAAGCAAGCCAGCTGCTTCCAGTGCATGGGGCAGGGCTGGCAGGGGAAATGAGGATTCCTCTTTGAAGTCCTGCTGCTAGATGGCTGCTGATTGTCTCACGTTGCTGTAAGCACCAAGGGACTTAAAAGTGAGCAGAAGGCAACAGGCAGAGG
This sequence comes from Indicator indicator, assembly GCF_027791375.1. Lineage (NCBI taxonomy): Eukaryota > Metazoa > Chordata > Aves > Piciformes > Indicatoridae > Indicator > Indicator indicator. The sequence goes on along the minus strand of NW_026539241.1, from coordinate 23,407 downwards.
AAAAATATTTGTCAAGGATGCTAACGACTTGTATGTAAGCAGCTGGGCTTGGTGATCTCAGAGGTCTCTTCCAAACTCAGCAGCTCTGTGATTCTATGGTTCTGTGGCTCTGTGAATCAATGATTCTGTGACTCTCTGATTCTATGATTCTGTGACTCTATGATTCTATGATTCTGTGACTCTGATTCAATGATTCTGTGACACTGTGAATCTGTGACTCTGTAATTCTATAATTCTGTGATTCTGTGATTCTGTGATTCAATGATTCTGTGACTCTGTAATTCTGTGATTCTGTGACTCTGTGATTCAATGATTCTGTGACTGTGATTCTGTGACTCTGTGATTCTGTGACTGTGATTCTGTGACTCTGTAATTCTATGATTCTGTGATTCTGTGACTCTGTGATTCAATGTTTCTGTGATTCCATGATCTTAAATCCCAGGTGTCTAGAAAGCCAAAACTTTGCAGTTCGAATTGGTTCCTACAAATCAGTTTCCAAGGAATCTCTCAGGCACAGCTGGATCATGGATCGTGGTGACTCTGCCACTCTGCTCTGGTCAGACCTCACCTGCAGTACTGTGCCCAGCTCCAGAGCTCTCAACACTGGAAGGCCAGGCTGGAAGAGGCTCTGGCCAGCCTGATCTAGTGTGAGGTGTCCCTCCAGGGCAGGGGGGTGGGAACTGCATGATCCTTGTGGTCCCTTCCAACCCTGACTGATTCTATGATTCTATGACATGGACCTGATGGAGAGGGTTCAGAGGAGGGCCACGAAGATGATCAGAGGGCTGAAGCACCTCTATTACATGGACAGACTGAGAGAGTTTGGGTTGTTCTCCCTGGAGAAGAGAAGGCTCCAGGCAGACCTAATAGCTGCATTTTAATATCTGAAGGGGACTTACAGGAAGTTTGGGGAGGGACTGTTTGGAAAGGCTTGGGGTAATAGGATGAGAGGCAACAGTTTGAAACTGGAGCAGGAGAGATTTAGGTTGGACATCAGAAGTTCTGCACAATGAGAGTGGTGAGACACTGGAACAGGTTGCTGAGGCCCCATCCCTGGAGACATTCAAGATCAGATTGATGTGGCCCTGGGCAGCCTGCTCTAGTTGGAGGTGTCCCTGCTAAGTGCAAGAGGGTTGAGCAAGATGACCTTTGTGAGGGTCCCTTCTAACCCAGTGCAACCTGTGAATCTGTGAATCATTAAGGATGGAAAAGATCAGACCATTGGCATTGACAAACAGCAGAATGCTCAGGTGAATTCATTTCTCATGAAGCAGAACGGAAAGCATTTGGGGTTTGGGTTTCACAGAGCACACAGTTCTTCATCTGCTTTGTGCACATGCATATTTCTCATCTACTGCAATGATTTGTTTAGATGGGTGTGAATTGGACAGACAACAGTCACAGGTTCACAGGTTGAGTTGGGTTGGAAGGGACTCTCCAAGGTCATCTTGTCCAACCCCCCTGCAGTCAGCAGGGACACCTCCAACTAGATCAGGCTGTCCAGGGACACATCAAGGCTGAATGTCTCCAGGGATGGGGACTCAACAATATGACTGAGCAGCCTGCTCCAGTGTTTCACCACTCTCAGACCTTCCTTCTGATGTCAAACCTAAAAGTGCCTTGTTCCATTGCCCCTCATCCTCTCACCACCAGCTCTTCTGAACAGTCCCTCCCCAGCCTTCCTGTAGTTCCCTTCCACATATTGAAATCCAGCTCTAAGGTCTCCCCAGAGCCTTCTCTTCTCCAGGCTGAGCAGCCTCCATCCTTTCAGCCTTTATTCACAACAGAGTCACCTTTGTGGTCACCTCCTCCTCCATGCCAGTCTTATGTGTGGGGCCTCACAGCTGGACACAGCACTCTGGGTGAGGTCTCACCAGAGTAGAGTGGCAGAATCACCTCTCTTGACCTGCTGGGCCACACTTCTTTTGATCCCTATGTTATATAGAGCAATCTATCTATCTATCTATCTATCTATCTATCTATCTATCTATCTATCTATCTATCTATCTGTCTGTCTATCTGTCTATCTGTCTATCTATCTATCTGGCTGTCTGTCTATTTACCTATCTATCTATCTGGCTGTCTGTCTGTTTATCTATTTATCTATCTATCTATCTATCTATCTATCTATCTATCTGTCTGTCTGTCTGTCTATTTATCTATCTGTCTATCTATCTGTCTGTCTATCTATCTATCTATCTATCTATCTATCTATCTATCTATCTATCTGTCTATCTATCTATCTATCTATCTATCTATCTATCTATCTATCTATCTGTCTGTCTATTTATCTATCTATCTATCTATCTATCTATCTATCTACATATAGAGCTAGAGATATAGCTAGATAGCTAGCTATGTATGTGGCATTGAGTGCACCCTCAGCAAGTTTGCTGATGACACCAAGCTGTGTGGTGCAGCAGACAGGCTGGAAAGAAGGGATCCAATCCAGAGGGACCTGGACAAGCTGCAGAGTTGGGCCCATGACAACATCATGAGGTTCAACAGGACCAAGTGCAAGGTCCTGCAGATAGGTCAGGACAATCCCAAGCATTGATACAGGCTGGGCAGGGACTGGCTGGAGAGCAGCCCTGAGGAGAGGGACTTGGGGGTGCTGGGGGATGAGAAGCTCAACAGGAGCCAGCAGTGAGCACTTGCAGCCCAGAGAGCCAAACAGAGCCTGGGCTGCAGCAAGAGAAGTGTGGCCAGCAGGGCAAAGGAGGGGATTCTCCCCCTCTGCTCCACTCTGCTGAGACCACACCTGGAGCTCTGTGTCCAGTTCTGGAGCCTCTGTTACAAGAAGGATCTGGAAGTGCTGGAAGTTGTCCAGAGAAGGGCCACCAGGATGAGCAGAGGGCTGGAGCTGCTCTGCTATGAGGACAGACTGAAAGAGTTGGGGCTGTTGAAATGGAGGAAGAGAAGGCTCCCAGGAGACCTTCTTGTGGCCTTCCAGTATCTGAAGGGGGCTCCAAGAAAGCTGGGGAGGGACTTTTTAGGGTGTCAGGGAGTGATAGGACTGGAGGGAATGGAGCAAAACTAGAAATGGGGAGATTCAGCTTGGATGTTAGGAAGAAGTTCTTCACTATGAGAGTGGTGAGACACTGGAAGAGGCTGCCCAGGGAGGTGGTGGAAGCCTCATCCCTGGAGGTTTTTGCAGCCAGGCTGGATGTGGCTGTGAGCAACCTGCTGTGGTGTGAGGTGTCCCTGCCCATGGCAGGGGGGTTGGAACTGGCTGAGCCTTGAGGTCCCTTCCAACCCTAACAGTTCTATGATTCTCTCTCTCTGTATATGTTATATTCAGTGCATATTTTTTGTCTTAAGATGGTGAAAATTAATAGAATTCTAATCAGAAATATACATATATTCAGAAATATCCCCCAAATATTAGAATTATTATTATTCTATTATCAATTAATAGCATCTTATATATAAATAATGTAATAGCATTGTATTCTAAAGGAATGCAGCAAAGTAGTAGAAAGAAGAGACATAACCCACACAAGGCATGAGCTTTACAACAGATTTCCTCCTGTTTTCCTCTCTAGGTGTTGCAGTGCAGCAATTCTATATCCAAGAGTGAATAATTTGGGAGTCAGGTTCTGCAGCTGGCCCTAGGAATCTGGGATTACCTTTCTGCTCCATGTGCTATCCTGTGATGTGTTTGGCAGCTGGGAAAGTCCAGAGCAAATAAGAGTGATCAGGCAAGGAAAGCTGAGGTTGATCACATGGCTGATAAGATTCTTATCTGCCTTGGTTTCCGAGACTGGATGGTACCAGTGGCTCATAAATTAGCTTCCTTTTATCAACATGTGTCACACTAATATGGTTCAAAAACCTCACCGCAGCTTCACTTCTCTTATCTCTGTCTCTAAGGCTTCTGAGATTGGCCAGAGGTGCACACCGTGGTGTGGAAAGACAAGCAGCCCAGCAGGCAGCTGTGTGCTGGGCTGCAGCCAGAGGAGTGTGGGCAGCAGGGCAGGAGAGGGGATTCTGCCCCTGGGCTCTGCTCTGCTCAGACCTCACCTCCAACACTGCCTCCAGGTCTGGTGTCCCCAGCACAGGAAGGACACAGAGCTGGTGGAGAGAGTCCAGAGGAGGCCACAAAGATGATCCAAGGGCTGGAGCAGCTCTGCTGTGAGCACAGGCTGAGGGAGCTGGGGGTGTGCAGCCTGCAGAGGAGAAGGCTCCAGGGGCACCTTAGAGCTGCCTGCCAGGACCTGAAGGGATCCTGCAGGAAGGCTGCAGAGAGACTTTTGCTGAGGGTGTCTGAGACAGGCCAAGGGGGAATGGTTACCCTCCAGGCAGAGCAGGGTTAGCCTGGAGCTGAGGAAGAAGTTTTTGAGTTGAGGTTGGTGAGACTCTGGCACAGGCTGCCCAGGGAGGCTGTGGATGCCTCCTCCTGGGCAGTTGTTCAAGACCAGGGTGGATGATGTCTTGGGCAGCTGAGTCTGAGGTCCCCTCTAACCTTATGCCATTCTATGATTCTCTGCAACATGTACAGGTCTAGAATTTCTAAATGTGCATCAATATGTGAGGGGTGGGTGTCAAGTGGAGGGGACCAGGCTCTTTTGGGTGGTTCACAGGGATAAGCCAAGGAGCAATGGATACAAACTTGAACAGAGAAGATTTCAGCTCAACATGAGGAGAAACTTCTTTGCAGTGAGGGTGACAGAGCCCTGGAACAGGCTGCCCAGGGGAGTTGTGGAGTTTCCTTCTCTGGAGCCTTCCCAACCCCAGCTGGATGCATTTCTGTGCAGACTATCCTAAGTGCTGCTGCTCTGGCAGGGGGTTGGACTTGATGATCTCTTGAGGTCCCTTCCAACCTCTGATCTACTGTGAGACTTTGAATTTATTTCATCTTATGAGCATGCTTGCAAGTGCAATCACATCCCACAACCAACCTCCCTCAGAGCAAGCCTCAGCCTTTGTGAGGGGCAAAGAAGGAGCCTGACAATGTGATTAACAATAGTTAGTGACATTCACTGAAGGGTCCTTGCTTTCTGAAATGTCAGCTACAGTGGGAAATGTTTGCACATAGCCTGAGTTTCTGTAAGCCATGATGAAAGTCTGATTACTCTGACAAGACCTAACTTTAATGTCATCACTTCAAACCATTACAGGCCATTCTTTCACACTTCAAACCTAACTGATTCTTTTTTTGTTTGATTTTTTTTCTACTCCATCTTTTGTATCTTACTAAGCAAAGCTTCTACTGTGAAAAGCTCCTAAAGAAATCAATAGGCACCTAGAAATCAATAGGCACCTAGAAATCAATAATGCTCTTGAACAGAAAGGGATTGCTCCAAAATTTTATATCAGTATAGAATCCTGGTAAATATCTGAATTATCCTTAGAGGGCTTTTGGATTTCCACTCTACAGCATGCCAGAGAGATCTCTGGCAGTGGTGTAAAGCAGTTATGTAGCATTAAATGAGGGTGATGTAAAGAACAAGACAAAATAGAACCAAAAAGAACCAAAAGACTAAGGGGCAGGCTGGAAGTAACTTGGGCTTGCAAACAGAGAAATAAACAAACAAACAAACAAATAAATAAATCTATCATCAGTCAAGAAAAATTCTGAATTAAAAACATGATCTTAATTAAAAGAGAAAAGTAAACCTTGAAGCCACAAGGTTTGGGGTTGCTTTTATTCCATATCATAATACTTGAATGTGATGATCTTAAAGGTCTTTTCCTACCAACCCAGTTCTATGATTCTGTGATTATTTGATTCTGTGATTCTACGGTTCTACATTTTGTGATTCCATGATTCTGTGGTTCTACGATTTTATGATTCCACAATTCTATGGTTCCATGATTTTATTATTCCATGATTCTGTGGCTCTATGATTTTATGATTCCATGATTCTCTGGTTCTCTGATTCCATAATTCTATGGTTCTATGATTTTATGATTTCATAATTCTATGGTTCCGTGATTTTATAATTCCATGATTCTCTGGTTCTATGATTCCATGATTCTGTGGTTCTGTGATTCTATGATTCCATGCTGGCACAGCCTCCCAGGGAGGTGACTGAATCCCCATCCCTGGAGGTGTCTCAGAGAGGCAGAGATGTGGTGCTGAGGGCCATGGTTTAGCCTCAGCCTTGGTAGAGTTAGAGAATGGTTGGGCTCAATGATCTTAAAGGTCTTTTCCAACCACACTCTTTGAAACAGTGCACCAACTGTCCAGCTCCCAGCAGTCACTCAATCTTAGCCCAAAACACAACATTTATTTGGATTATGATTCAGTAGCTCCAGAATGTATGAGGAGATCTTAAAAATGTGCTTGGAAAGGAACCTCTGAAAACTACACTCTGCATGGCATATCCCATCCTCATCTCATCCTACAACCTTTTCAAGCCTGCTCAAAATCCCATAGAAAGAGAAGATGCTTCCAAGGACAGGCCCATTTTCTTCTTAACAAGTAAGTTCCATGGTCCAGCCATAAAGATTCTGGATGCCAACTTAACATAGAATCATAGAATCACAGAATCACAGAATCAAATAATCACAAAATCACAGAACATTAGAGGTTGGAAGGGTCCCCCAGAGATCATCAGGTCCAACCCCCCTGCCAGAGCAGGAGCACCCAGGTGGTCTGCACAGGAATGCATCCAGGTGGGGTTGGAAAGGCTCCAGAGAAGGAGACTCCACAACCCCCCTGGGCAGCCTGTTCCAGGGCTCTGTCACCCTCACACCAAAGAAGTTTCTCCTCATGTTGAGCTGAAATCTTCTCTGTTCAAACTTGAACCTGTTGTTTCTTGTCTTATGACTGTGCATCATCCAAAAGAGCCTGGCCCCCTCCACTTGACCCCCACCCCTCAGCTATTGATAGACATTGATCAGATCCCTCTCAGCCTTCTCTTCTCCACACTAAACAGCCCCAGGGCTCTCAGGCTCTCTTCCCAGGGAGATGCTCAAGTCCCCTAAGCATCCTCCTGGCTCTCCCTTGGACTCTCTCCAGCAAGTCTCTGTCTCTCTTGAACCAAAACTGGACACAGGATTGCAGCTGTGGTCTCAGCAGGGCAGAGTAGAGAGGGAGCAGAACCTCCCCAGCCCTGCTGGCTGCACTTTTCTTGCTGCACCCCAGGATCCCATTGGCTCTCTTGGCCACAAGGGCACTTTGCTGTCCTATGCAAAACTTGCTGTCCACCAGCACTCCAAGGTCTTTCTCCACAGAGCTCACAAATTCTCCCAGGTTATTCAGCATTCCAGGAAACTGATCCAGTTCCAAATTGGAAACATATCATGTAACTGTATCTGGCAAGAGAAGAAATTAAGGTTTATTGATTAGGGATTTTTTTTTTTTATCAAATCATACCTGACAGGGAAGTGTGAAGCTGTCTGTGGGGCATGCCTGATTGCAATCACTGCCCATTAACCAAGGAATCAACTTGGGTTAAGCACATTAAAGCATTTCCAGGGTAGACTGAGCAGTGTTAAAACAAAGGATGTCATAAATCCTCTGCTGCAGCACTTTGCCAGTTCACCTCTGCTGTCAGCCTGGCTGGGTTTTAATTGTCTGGACTGGGCTGGTAGCACAGCCTCCTTCTGCAGGCACAAGCTCCAGTTTAGCCCAAGGTTATCTTGGAATGTTTGATCAGTTCTTAACATGCTCACTGTTGCCTCAGCTTAGGTCACCTAGCCAGAAAATGCTAAAAAAAAAAACAATCCAAAACTCTCTGCATCTGCCTAATGAGAAGTTCCCAAGCAGCCTTTCCATGCTGAAACTTGCTTTTCCATGAGCACATCCAGTGGGAATAAACCCTGGCTGATTATTGCCCCTTTTATTAGATTTTATTGGGTTGTATAGTCTGGAGAAAAAGGAGGTTGAGAGGAGACCTTCTGGCTCTCTACAGCTCCCTGAAAGGAGGCTGGAGCCAGGTGAGTGTTGGTCTGATTTATTTGTAGAGTCAAACCAGACTGGGGGATGAAGGGATTGAGAGCAGCCCTGCAGAAAAGCACTTGGGGGACTGGTGGGTGAGAAGCTGGAGGCAGAAGTGTGCACTCCCAGCAAGGAATGCCAAACAGATCCTGGCCAGCAGCTTGAGGGAGGTGATTCTCCTCATCTAATCTACCCCCATGAGATCCCACTGGGAGTGCTGTGAACAGCCCTGCAGTTGTCAGCACAAGACATGGACCTGTTACAGTGGGTACAGAAGAAGTAAACAAAAATGAGAGGGATGGAAGACCTCTCCTATGAGGAAAGGCTGAGAGAGTTGAGGTTGCTCAGCCTGGAGAAGACAAGGCTCTGAAGAGACCTGATTGAGAGCTTTCAATGCTTAAGGAGAGCCTGTAGGAAAGATGGGGACAATCCTTTCAGCAGCGCCTGTTGTGACAGGACAAGAGGTGATGCTTTAAACTAAAAGGGGAGATTTAGCCTGGAGAGAAGAAAGAAATTTTTATTGTGATGTGAGTGGTGAGACAGTGGCCCAGGGAAGTGGTAAAAGCACCATAGAATGGTCTGGGTTGGAAGGGACCTCCAGAGCTCATCCAGTTCAACCCTCTCTGCAGTCAGCAGGGACATCCTCCACTAGATCAGGCTGCTCAGAGTCCTCTTGAGCCTCACCTTGAATATCTCCAGGGATGAGGCCCCAACTACCTCCCTGGGCAACCTGTTCCAGTGTTCCAGCATCCCCATGGTAAAGAACTCCATTCAAGGTCAGGCTGGATGTGGCTTTAAGCAACCTGATCTAGTTCACAGGATCACAGACCACAGGATGTTAGGGGTGGGAAGGGACCTCTGGAGGTCATCAAGTTCAACCCCCCTGCCAGAGCAGGACCATAGAATCCAGTACAGGTCACACAGGAACACATCCAGATGGGGCTGGAAAGGCTCCAGAGAAGGGGACTCCACAACCTCTCTGGGCAGCCTGCTCCAGGGCTCTGTCACCCTCACAGTGCAGAAGTTCCTCCTGATGTTGAGGTGGAACCTCCTGTGCTGCAGTTTCTATCCATTGCCCCTTGTCCAAGGATAGGACAAGGCCTGTCTTGTCCCCTACCTCCTGACCCCCAGCCCTCAGATATTTAGAAACATTTATTAGATCCCCTCTCAGCCTTCTCTTCTCCAGACTGAACAGCCCCAGGGCTCTCAGCCTCTCCAACTAGGGCAGTGCTCCAGGCCCTTCAGCATCCTTGTAACCCTCCATTGGACTCCTCCATCAGATCTCTGTCTCTCTTGAACTGGGGAGCCTGAAACTGGACACAATATTCCAGCTGTGGCAGAGTAGAGGGGGAGTTGAAGATGCCCCTGCCCATGGCAGGGGAAGGTAGACCAGATGCCCTTTGATGGTCCCTTCCAACTCAAAGCATTCTCTGAGCCTTGTGATTTTCTATATTTTCGACAGAGGTAGAATGCAGAATTGCAGCAGTTTGCTTGAAATCTTTTATTCTGCTACTGGTGGGGAAAAAAAAAAGGGAGGAGAAAAAAAAAAAAGGTAAATGAATATGATTGTGTGCTCTTGACTGAGCACCAAAACTAAACTGGTTGAAATGAGTTATGGGATTTCATTTTGGATCCAAGAGATTAAACACGGTTACTTATCAGTCACCCAGCAGCTTATTTAGTTTGTCACTCATCTGCACTGAACTCTGGAGTCCAAAATCAATACACTGCAGCTGCAGAATAAATACAATATATGCCCTTGGAAGAGGAAAGCTCAGGGTATGGTAAAAAGGATGGCTAAGATGATCAAAGTGAAAATGAACAATAGATCCTTGTACTTTTCTCCTTTTTTTTTATGGTTCTTTGCCATCCAGATTCTAATAAAGAGGAGTTAGCACTGTGGAACAGAAAGTGGTTTCACCTCCACACATCTATTCTTCATTTCTCTTCCTATTTCTGGGTGAATATATTAACAAAAAAAAAAAAAAAAAAGAGATGATGGAAAAGACCGGGGTTTGGAAGAGAACTGCTCTTAGTCCTGTCCCAGTAGGAATAATACTGAGGGAGTGCAGGAAGTGTAACACAGATTTTATTGCTCCCATCTACACATCTATGCCCTGGCAGCCATATCCCCACAGAGGCACATCCTTTATGTACATTGAAAGTGAGAGACAAAACAAATTTACAGGTGACAATTGAATTTTTATTTCATTTTATATTCTATTTTATTTTGTTTCCTTTTTATTATTTTTTATTTTATTTTTTAATTTTAATTATATTTTTTTATTATTTTTTATTTTTATTTTTTATTTTATATTTTTTAATTTTATTTTATTTTGGGTTTTAATTATTTTTATTTTTAGTTTATTTATTTTATTTATTTTTATGTTTTATTTTATTTATTTTCTATTTTATTTTATTTTATTTTATTATTTTAAAAATATTTTTTAGTTTTCTTTTATTTTGGGGTTTTAATTTATTTTATTTTTTTAATTATTTTTAATTTTGTTTATTTTATTGCTTATTTTATTTTTATTTGATTTGATTTGTGGTTTTTAAATGTTTTTTATTTTATTTATTTCTTTTTTAAAATTTTAGTTATTTCATGTTTAATTTTATTTTATTTTTCCAGTTCAATTTTATTTTTTATTTTATTCATTTTAAAATTTTATTTTCTGTTTGTTTTTATTTTATTTTATTTGAGTTATTTTATTTACTTTTTTTTTTTTATTTTGCATGCTTATTTGTCTGCTTAAAATAACCAGTTTTTCACAGGGATGTTGTGCTGGGTGAAATATTTAATTAACAGAAAGCAGGGAGAGAAACATTCCAAATGCCTGATGAACATCATCTAATTAATGCCTACATCTTCTGCAGGTCCCTTTTGTATTATTTCTCTATTAAGATGCTGTTTGCTCCCACTTCTGGCTAATTAATGCAGATGCAAAATGAGAGCGGCCCAATCCCTCTGGTCACAGCACATTTTCCTGCCACCTCTCTCATCAATTCTTTATTTATAGACTTGAGATGGTTTTCAACCCACTGGACTTGGGGTCATTTGCTGAAAGGTGTTGAGGTAAACTAAAGGTGCTGGGAGATGCTTGGAAAATATCTTTGTGTGTGGTCAGAATCTGCTTTATCAATACACAGAACCCACAGCATGTGAAGAGAGTCTCTGCTTCAAAGAGCTCCAAGGCTCAGCTGACAAAATCTTCTGGGTTGTTTTTTTTCCCTGCAGTTTAACATATTGTGGCACATATTTCCAAACCCAGCTCTTCTTTCTCCCACCTCTCTTTGCCACTTAAGTTCACCCAGATAACCACCTGCCCTCCTGCTTTGGGTTTGATCCTCTAAATTATAGAAGCCTAGAATGGAAGGGACCTCAGAGATCCTCTACTCCAACCTCCCTGCCCCAGCAAGAGGGAGTGCACCATCAGCAAGTTTGCAGATGGCACCCAGCTGAGTGGTGCTGCCAATATACCAGAGGGACAGAATGGCATCCAGAGGGACAGGATGGCATCCAGAGGGATCTGGACAAGCTGGAGTGGTGGCCCAGGTGAGGTCCAACAAGAGCAAATGCAGGGTCCTGCACCTGGGTTGGAACAATCCTCGCTATCAATACAGGTTGGAAGAGGAGGTGATAGAAAGCAACCCTGAGGAGAAGGACTTGGTGGTGCTGGTGATGAGAAGCTGGACAGGAGCCAGCAATGGACACTTGCAGCCCAGAAGGCCAATGGCAGCTGGGCTGCATCCAAAGCAGTGTGGCCAGAGGTGGAGAGAGAGGATCCTGCCCCTCTGTTCTGCTCTGGGGAGACCTCACCTGCAGGGCTGTGTCCTGCTCTGGAGCCCTCAGGACAGGAAGGACATGGACCTGATGGAGCAGGTCCAGAGGAGGGCCATGAAGATGATCAGAGGGCTGGAGAACCTCTGCTATGAGGACACGCTGAGGGAGCTGGGGGTGTTCAGCCTGGGAGAAGAGAAGGCTCCAGGGACACCTTATAGAAGTCTTCCAGTACCTGAAGGGGCTACATGAAGGCTGCAGAGGGACTGTTTGCAAAGGGCTGCAGAGACAGGACCAGGGGCAATGGTTTGAAAGGCAGATTTAGATTGGATGTGAGGAACAAGTTCTACACCAGGAGGCTGCTGGAACACTGCAGCAAGTTGCCCATAGAGGTGGTTGAGGCTCCATCCCTGGAGATACTCAAGGTCAGCCTGGACAGGGCTCTGAGCAACCTGCTCTAGTGGAGGATGTCTCTGCTGAGTGCAGGGGGGTTGGAGTGGATGAGCTTTGGAGGTCCCTTCCAACTCAGGCCAGTCTGCTATTCCATGATTCTATATCAAGGATTGCTCAAACCTTCAGCTGTTTCCTAATATTTAATTAACAAGGGACTGAGAATCAGAGTCAGCACTCCTTAGTCTGAGGAGGTGACCTGCCCAGCCACAGAGGGTGGTCACTGGAATGCAGAGATACTCTGTCTGGATGCATCCCATAATAAGACAGCTTCACAGCCAGCCTTCTGCCAAACACATGCTGGTGTCAAGAACAGGAATTTGTCTGCACAGTGTGCTGGCACTGCTTTGACAGGTACAGGATTTACAAACTATTGCTCAGGGGGAAGAGGAAGGCAAATAGCTTAAACAAAAGCAGTGCTGCTTTCATCACCCTCCTGCCTGGGCAGCGTTTGGCTGACCTGTGGCTGCATTCCAGACATCTCCCATGCCAAAGCACTGCTCAGAAGCTGCTGAGCTTCAGCCTCTGGACAAAGTTGGGGGCTGGTGTTCCTGCAAGTTAAATTCTAACTTGGGAGAGAATTGAGTCGTGGAATCATCGTGGACTCATAGGACCATATCATCAGGGAATCCTAGGATCATAGGACCAAGGAATCATAGGATCATAGAAGCATGGAGTCATAGGATCACAGGATCATAGGACCATGGAATCATGGAATCATAAACTCTGGAATCATAGGATCATAGGACCATAAAATCATGGAATCATAAGATCATAGGACCAGAAAATCATGGAATCATAGGATCATAGGACCATGGAATCATAGAATCATAGGACAATAGAATCATGGAATCATAGACTCTGGAATCATAGGATCTAAGGACCATAAAGTCATGGAATCATAAGACCATAGGACCATAAAATCATGGAATCATAGGATCACAGGACCATGAAATAATAGACTCATAGGGCCATAGAATCATGGAATCTACAATCATAGGATCATAGGACCACAGAATCATGGAGTCATGGAATCATAAACTCTGGAATCATAGGATCATAGTACCATAAAGTCATGGAATCATAAGATCATAGGACCATAAAATCATGGAATCATAGAATCATAGGACCATGGAATCATAGAATCATAGGACCACAGAATCATGGAATCATAGACTCTGGAATCATAGGATCATAGGATCATAAAGTCATGGAATCATAGGATCACAGGACCATGGAATCATAGACTTATAGGGCCATAAAATCATGGAATCTACAATCACAGGATGATAGGGATGTACAATCATGGAGTCATTGAATCATGGACTCATAGAATCATAAAATCTCGGAATAATAGAATCCCAGAATCATGGAATCATAGAATCCTAGAATGGCTCAGGTTGGAAGGGACCTCAGAGCTCATCTCCTCCAACCCCCCTGCCATGGGCAGGGACACCTCTCAGCTAGACTCAGCTGCTCAAGGACTCATCCAGCCTGGCCTTCAACACCCCCAGGCGGAGAGGCAGCCACAGCCTCCCTGGGCAGCCTGTGCCAGAGTCTCACCACCTCCTACTGAGGAACTTCTTCCTCAGCTTCATTCTAACCCTGCTCTGCCTCAGCTTCAAACCATTGTCCTGTCTCTAGACACCCTCATGAGAATTCCCTCTCCAACCACAGAATCACACCATTATAGAATCATAGAATCACTGAATCATGGAATCAGAGAATCACAGAATTGTTTCATCTGGACAAGACCTCTAAGATCATTGAGTCCAACCATTGCCCCAACACCTGCATGGCCATTAAGCCATGTCCCATTGGACAAATGAGCTGCCCTCATATTTGCTGCAGATTAAGTGCTTTGTCTTTCAGATGAGGGCCTTCACTGGATAGTCTTAAAGGTCTTCTCCAGCCTAAACAATTCTATGATTCTAAGGCATGCACCAGCTGGGCTAAAATGACCATCAGGACTTGCTTCAAATGCAGTGGAAGCCATCATGCACCTCCCAAAAGAGCAGGCAGAAGTTTCTCAGCAGCCCTGAGATCTGGGGACCAGGTAGCATGTCAGAGTCTCTGGCTAAAGAGAACAGCTGAGGGCCCTGGGGTTGTTTAGTCTGTAGAAAAAGAGGCTGAGGGAAGACCTTCTGGCTCTCTACAACTCCCTGAAAGGAGGTTGGAGATAGGTGGGGGTTGGTCTCTCCTACCAAGTGATAGGAGGAGAGGAAATGGCTTCAAGTTGTACCAAGGGAGGTTTAAGTTGGAGGTTAGGAAAAATGTCTTTCCTGCACGAGTCATCAGGCATTGGAACAGGCTGCCCAGGGAGGTGGTGGAGTCACCATCCCTGGAGGGGTTCAAAAATGGGACTTCAGGCCATGGTGCAATGGCCATGGTGGTGTTAGGTCAACAGTTGGGCTTGATGATCTCAGAGGTCTTTCCTATATACATCTGGCCCTTGGGTTTGAATCCACCTGCAGAGTAGCTTGGCTGTGATGCTTGAAACGTTTTTCTGTCCCTCTTTTCACACCTCTTGGGTGGCTTCCCAGCACCACAAGGCAACAGCTTAGCAGTGAGAGGAGGGATAGAGCTGGCTGTTTGCTGACCATACTGCTGCTGCCCTAAGCCTGTTTGTCCTCTTGGAGAGAGCACACAGGTATGCAGCTGTGGGATCCTGGGATGCAGCAAGAAAAGTGTGGCCAGCAGGGCTAGGGAAGTTCTTCTGCCTCTCCATTCTGTCCTGCTGAGACCACAGCTGCAATCCTGTGTCCAGTTTGGGGCTCCCTAGTTCAAGAGAGACAGAGACCTGCTGGAGAGAGTCCAAGGGAGAGCCAGGAGGATGCTTAGGGGACTTGAGCATCTCCCCTGGGAAGAGAGACTGAGAGCCCTGGGGCTGTTTAGTGTGGAGAAGAGAAGGCTGAGAGGGGATCTGATCAATGTCTATCAATATGTGAGGGGTGGGTGTCAAGTGGAGGGGGCCAGGCTCTTTTTGGTGGTGCACAGTGATAAGCCAAGGAACAACTGGATACAAACTAGAACATAGAGGATTTCAGCTCAGCATGAGGAGAAACTTCTTTGCAGTGAGGATGACAGAGCCCTGGAACAGGCTGCCCAGGGGGGTTGTGGAGTCTCCTTCTCTGGAGCCTTTCCAACCCCACCTGGATGCTTTCCTGTGCAGACTCCCCTGAGTGATCCTGCTCTGGCAGGGGGGTTGGACCTGATGATCTCTGGAGGTCCTTTCCAGCCTCTAATATCCTGTGGCACTGTGATACTGTGATGTGCAAAACAAAGCCCTGCATGGGCTTGTGCCAGCTTCGGCTTGTGCTAAGAGTGTGCCAATAGATTTAACCTGAGCCAGCCTAATTTCCCCTCTCTCCACAGCCAGCTGGAACTCCCAAGCAAACCAAAACCTGCAAGTGGTGCTCTGGGCCACTCTTTTTGTTGAGGCAAAAAGGCTACCTTGAAGCTAAGCAACCTCATGCTTCATTCCTGCAGCAAACACATCTGAAGAGCAGCACGCTGCAAAAACATCGACTCCTATTGTTTGAGGTTGCCCACTCTCATTCCAGCTGCCATCAAAGAGCTTTTGACATTTTATCTCAGTCAATAAAGATAAACATTTCGGGGGGGGGAGGGGGGGGGGAAGACCCACCCTCCCACCCCCCCACCCCCCCACCCCCCCCCCCCCGCCCCCCGATTAGGTCAATTAAAACACTGTGCATTACAATCACAATTAACAGCTCCAGTCCCTGCAAACTGCTGTTTACCAAAGCAATTTGTGCTAATCTCTGCCTGTTCTAAAGGCTCTGGAGATTGTCACCTTGTGCTGCACTGCCCTCTTTGGCCTCTTCTAGAGGGAAAAGCTGGGGTGTTGGAGAAAACATAAGGTACTTGGCATGCTCTCTGCTTCAAACATACAGCTGGAAGCATCCATGGAAGCCCCAGGGATGTAGGGCATGTTTCCAGCTGCAAGATCACTGCATCTCATGCCTCTGTCTGGATAACCAATCTAGCATATCAGATCTTTGCTCTGAGAACTCTGTTGAACCTTAACAGCCATTGTGCATCTGGAGCAAAACTAGAAGTGGGAAGATTCAGATTGGATGTTAGGAAGTTTTTCCCCATGAGGGTGGTGAGAGACTGGCACAGATTGCCCAGGGAGGTGGTGGAAGCCTCATCCCTGGAGGTTTTTGCAGCCAGGCTGGATGTGGCTGTGAGCAACCTGCTGTAGTGTGAGGTGTCCCTGCCCATGGCAGGGGGGTTGGAACTGGATGAGCCTAAGGTCCCTTCCAACCCTGACAATTCTATGATTCTAAGTTCATTTCTATGCTGGTGAGTCCATCAGCAGAATTTTCCACCTATCCACTGGATTTCTAAACTTCTTTTCACTCCTGCAATAATGTGTTATGACCTCACATTCAGTAGCACAAGGGATGGCCAAGAATGTGATCACAATTCTTCATCTTCAGGCTTCCCAAGTGTCTGTTCCCTTTTCCTTTCTCCTCACTTTCTCCATTTAGATTTTCCTTTCTTTCCTGCCCATGGCAGGGGGGTTGGAACTGGCTGAGCCTTGAGGTCCCTTCCAACACAGACCATCCTGTGATTCTGAGTGATTCAGTGATTCTGTTGTATTAATTTCACCCAGAATCACTGAATCATTTGAGTTGGAAGGGACCACCAAAGCTCATCCAGTCCAACCCTCCCTGCAGTCAGCAGGGACATCCTCAACTAGATCAGATTGCCCAGAGACCAATTGAGCCTTACCTTGAATATCTCCAGGGGTGGGGCCTCAACCACCTCCCTGGGTAACCTGGCTTAAGTCTTCTACACTTTAAAGAGATATTTTTAAACTATGGGCTGATTGACACATATTTTTAGATAGATATAATCATTATATGTAAATATATTAATATAGTTAATATGTTTATTACTATTTAATATATCTATTTGCATGCAATATATTTATATATTAATTTTGACATACATATAGAGAGAGATATTAACAGGAGAAAATTGCAAATCACAGCTGAATAGGAAGAAGTTAGAATCATAGAATCAGTCAGGGTTGGAAGGGACCACAAGGATCATCCAGTTCCAACCCCCCTGCCATGGGCAGGGACACCTCACACTACAGCAGGCTGGCCAGAGCCTCATCCAGCCTGGCTGCAAACACCTCCAGGGATGGAGCCCCAACCACCTCCCTGCACAACCCATTCCAGGCTCTCACCACTCTCATGGGGAAGAACTTCTTCCTCACATCCAGTCTGAATCTCCCCACTTCCAGCTTCATTCCATTCCCCCCAGTCCTATCACTCCCTGACACCCTCAGAAGTCCCTCCCCAGCTTTCTTGGAGCCCCCTTCAGATACTGGAAGGCCACAAGAAGGTCTCCTCAGAGCCTTCTCTTCTCCAGACTGAACAGCCTCAACTCTCTCAGTCTGCCCTCATAGCAGAGCAGCTCCAGCCCTCTGCTCATCCTGGTGGCCCTTCTCTGGACACCTTCCAGCATGTCCAGATCCCTCTTGTAACAGAGGCTCCAGAACTGGATGCAGTACTCCAGGTGTGGTCTCAGCAGAGCTGAGCAGAGGGGGAGAATCACCTCCCTTGACCTGCTGGCCACACTTCTCTTGATGCAGCCCAGGATCTGGTTGGCTCTCTGGGCTGCAAGTGCACATTGACAGCTCCTGTTGAGCTTCTCATCCCCCAGCACCCCCAAGTCCCTCTCCTCAGGGCTGCTCTCCAGCCAGTCCCTGCCCAGCCTGGATTTGTGTTTGGCATTGCCTCGCCCCAGCTGCAGGACCCTGCCCTTGGTCTTGTTGAACCTCCTGAGGTTGGCTTGTGCCCACCTCTGCAGCCTGTCCAGGTCCCTCTGGATGGATCCCTTCCCTCCAGCCTGTCTGCTGCACCACACAGCTTGGTGCCATCAGCAACCTTGCTGAGGGTGCCCTCAATGCCTCTGTCCATGGCACCTACAAAGATGTTGAACAAGCCTGGTGCCAGGACTGAGCCCTGAGGGACTCCACTTGTCCATGGCCTCCACTGGGACATGGAGCCATTGACAGCCACTCTTTGGCTGTGGCCATCAAGACCTGCACACATGTTTAGATGGAATTCCTTACCTTCAAGTTTGTGCCCCTTACCCCTTGCCCTGTCAGTGGGCACCACTGAACAAAGCCTGGCCCCATCTCCTGACAGCCACCCTTGAAATATTTATCCATCCTTTGGAGTTTACCAGAGTATTTCCACATTATTTTTTCTACACCCTGCCTAACTGCAAGGGGGAAATAATTGCTACTGACTGCAGATCCAACATGTGCTTAGCATTAAGGTGAAATCCAGGAGACTTGAAATCACATCACATTAAACTTTTCTGTAAGATGGAGTTTCCACTCTTGATTGACATTAGATATGCCTTAAAAAAAAAAAAAAAACAAACAGCTGTGTACATAAAATAATGGTGGAAGGCAAATCTGAGCACTTATTTGGGCATATCCATTCTGGTATGGATGCAGCTGTTCGAACACACAGGCATGGAAAAGAATAAATATACAAAAGTGAGAGAGTTTAGCTAAAAAAACCCCAAAACTCCTCACTGGCTGTATCCTCAAGGAAAAGAAAAAAAAAAAACACAAAAAACGAAAACTCCAACAAAAACCAACAAAAGCAACCCCCAAACATGGCAGGTTGTAAAGGGAGGAAGGTTGGAAAAGTAGTTAAGGCCAGTTCTGAACTCAGGAATGCCTCAGGGTATGAGATTCATTTGTCTTTGTACTAATGGGTTTATGGCTTGCTTTTTAAACAGCCAGCTGGGGCCAGGGAAGGGGTGGGGAGGTAAAGGGGAGCTGCTAATCCCAGCTTCTTCCCTCCCTTCTTCCCTCCCTTCCTCCCTCCCTTCCTCCCTCCCTTCCTCCCCCCCTTCCTCCCCATCTGCTGCCAGCTAGCTCTGGGGCTGGGGTGCGGTGGGGGGGGTGGGTTTGGGGGGGGTGTATTGTTTTTTGTACTTTTTTGTTGTTTCATCAAAAAAAAATAAATAATATTATTATTTATGCTTTTATCAAATATTATATTCACTCTCCACCCTTCAACATGATTTTTATTCACCTTAATTTTATACAAGATTTTTCTTTTCTCCCCCCCCCCTACAAACCTTTCATAATTCTATCGCCTCACTTGTTTAAGACGCATACAACCCCCCCCCCCCCCCCCCCCTTTGATTATGTTTGATTTCCCTAAATTAATATACTACCGTGTGATGACTCGTTGTCTGTTGTTGAGAAGAGATGGTGGAGGAAGCAGCCCAAGCCCCAGAGTAGCTGCGGCAGACAGATCGGGAGAGGGAGGGGGGGTGGAAGGGTAGTAGTATTACAACAGCCAGGGAGATTATAATATTCCTTTATGTGTGATGATTGGTGGTTTAAGGTGAGAGTGAGAATAGTGGGAGGGTGGGAAGAAGGGAGGGAAGGAAAAGACCTAGCCATGAAGCTGGGTTATTAGCCAGTGCTCCCCTTTACCTCCCCACCCGCTTCCCTGGCCCCAGCTGGCTGTTTAAAAAGCAAGCCATAAACCCATTAGTACAAAGACAAATGAATCTCATACCCTGAGGCATTCCTGCGTTCAGAACTGGCCTTAACTACTTTTCCAACCTTCCTCCCTTTACAACCTGCCATGTTTGGGGGTTGCTTTTGTTGGTTTTTGTTGGAGTTTTCGTTTTTTGTGTTTTTTTTTCTTTTCCTTGAGGATACAGCCAGTGAGGAGTTTTGGGGTTTTTTTAGCTAAACTCTCTCACTTTTGTATATTTATTCTTTTCCATGCCTGTGTGTTCGAACAGCTGCATCCATACCAGAATGGATATGCCCAAATAAGTGCTCAGATTTGCCTTCCACCATTATTTTATGTACACAGCTGTTTGTTTTTTTTTTTTTTTTTTAAGGCATATCTAATGTCAATCAAGAGTGGAAACTCCATCTTACAGAAAAGTTTAATGTGATATGATTTCAAGTCTCCTGGATTTCACCTTAATGCTAAGCACATGTTGGATCTGCAGTCAGTAGCAATTATTTCCCCCTTGCAGTTAGGCAGGGTGTAGAAAAAATAATGTGGAAATACTCTGGTAAACTCCAAAGGATGGATAAATATTTCAAGGGTGGCTGTCAGGAGATGGGGCCAGGCTTTGTTCAGTGGTGCCCACTGACAGGGCAAGGGGTAAGGGGCACAAACTTGAAGGTAAGGAATTCCATCTAAACATGTGTGCAGGTCTTGATGGCCACAGCCAAAGAGTGGCTGTCAATGGCTCCATGTCCCAGTGGAGGCCAGGGACAAGTGGAATCCCTCAGGGCTCAGTCCTGGCACCAGTCTTGTTCAACATCTTTGTTGGTGCCATGGACAGAGGCATTGAGGGCACCCTCAGCAAGGTTGCTGATGGCACCAAGCTGTGTGGTGCAGCAGACAGGCTGGAGGGAAGGGATCCATCCAGAGGGACCTGGACAGGCTGCAGAGGTGGGCACAAGCCAACCTCAGGAGGTTCAACAAGACCAAGGGCAGGGTCCTGCAGCTGGGTGGAGGCAATGCCAAGCACAAATCCAGGCTGGGCAGGGACTGGCTGGAGAGCAGCCCTGAGGAGAGGGACTTGGGGGTGCTGGGGGATGAGAAGCTCAACAGGAGCTGTCAATGTGCACTTGCAGCCCAGAGAGCCAACCAGAGCCTGGGCTGCATCAAGAGAAGTGTGGCCAGCAGGGCAAGGGAGGTGATTCTCCCCCTCTGCTCAGCTCTGGTGAGACCACACCTGGAGTACTGCATCCAGTTCTGGAGCCTCTGTTACAAGAGGGATCTGGACATGCTGGAAGGTGTCCAGAGAAGGGCCACCAGGATGAGCAGAGGGCTGGAGCTGCTCTGCTATGAGGACAGACTCAGAGAGTTGGGGCTGTTCAGTCTGGAGAAGAGAAGGCTCTGAGGTGACCTTCTTGTGGCCTTCCAGTATCTGAAGGGGGCTCCAAGAAAGCTGGGGAGGGACTTCTGAGGGTGTCAGGGAGTGATAGGACTGGGGGGAATGGAATGAAGCTGGAAGTGGGGAGATTCAGACTGGAGGTGAGGAAGAAGTTCTTCCCCATGAGAGTGGTGAGAGCCTGGAATGGGTTTTCCAGGGAGGTGGTTGAGGCCCCTTCCCTGGAGGTGTTTGCAGCCAGGCTGGATGAGGCTCTGGCCAGCCTGATCTAGTGTGAGGTGTCCCTGCCCATGGCAGGGGGGTTGGAACTGGCTGATCCTTGTGGTCCCTTCCAACCCTGACTGATTCTATGATTCTAAATTCTTCCTGTTCAGCTGTGATTTGCAATTTTCTCCTGTTAATATCTCTCTCTATATGTATGTCAAAATTAATATATAAATATATTGCATGCAAATAGATATATTAAATAGTAATAAACATATTAAATATATTAATATATTTACATATAATAATTATATCTATCTAAAAATATGTGTCAATCAGCCCATAGGTTAAAAATATCTCTTTAAAGTGCAGAAGACTTAAGCCAGGTTACCCAGGGAGGTGGTTGAGGCCCCACCCCTGGAGATATTCAAGGTAAGGCTCAAGAGGTCTCTGGGCAATCTGATCTAGTTGAGGATGTCCCTGCTGACTGCAGGGAGGGTTGGACTGGATGAGCTTATGTGGTCCCTTCCAACTCAAATGATTCAGTGATTCTGGGTGAAATTAATACAACAGAATCACTGAATCACTCAGAATCACAGGATGGTCTGTGTTGGAAGGGACCTCAAGGCTCAGCCAGTTCCAACCCCCCTGCCATGGGCAGGAAAGAAAGGAAAATCTAAATGGAGAAAGTGAGGAGAAAGGAAAAGGGAACAGACACTTGGGAAGCCTGAAGATGAAGAATTGTGATCACATTCTTGGCCATCCCTTGTGCTACTGAATGTGAGGTCATAACACATTATTGCAGGAGTGAAAAGAAGTTTAGAAATCCAGTGGATAGGTGGAAAATTCTGCTGATGGACTCACCAGCATAGAAATGAACTTAGAATCATAGAATTGTCAGGGTTGGAAGGGACCTCAAGGCTCAGCCAGTTCCAACCCCCCTGCCATGGGCAGGGACACCTCACACCACAGCAGGTTGCTCACAGCCACATCCAGCCTGGCTGCAAAAACCTCCAGGGATGAGGCTTCCACCACCTCCCTGGGCAATCTGTGCCAGTCTCTCACCACCCTCATGGGGAAAAACTTCCTAACATCCAATCTGAATCTTCCCACTTCTAGTTTTGCTCCAGATGCACAATGGCTGTTAAGGTTCAACAGAGTTCTCAGAGCAAAGATCTGATATGCTAGATTGGTTATCCAGACAGAGGCATGAGATGCAGTGATCTTGCAGCTGGAAACATGCCCTACATCCCTGGGGCTTCCATGGATGCTTCCAGCTGTATGTTTGAAGCAGAGAGCATGCCAAGTACCTTATGTTTTCTCCAACACCCCAGCTTTTCCCTCTAGAAGAGGCCCAAAGAGGGCAGTGCAGCACAAGGTGACAATCTCCAGAGCCTTTAGAACAGGCAGAGATTAGCACAAATTGCTTTGGTAAACAGCAGTTTGCAGGGACTGGAGCTGTTAATTGTGATTGTAATGCACAGTGTTTTAATTGACCTAATCGGGGGGCGGGGGGGGGGGTGGGGGGGTGGGGGGGTGGGAGGGTGGGTCTTCCCCCCCCCTCCCCCCCCCGAAATGTTTATCTTTATTGACTGAGATAAAATGTCAAAAGCTCTTTGATGGCAGCTGGAATGAGAGTGGGCAACCTCAAACAATAGGAGTCGATGTTTTTGCAGCGTGCTGCTCTTCAGATGTGTTTGCTGCAGGAATGAAGCATGAGGTTGCTTAGCTTCAAGGTAGCCTTTTTGCCTCAACAAAAAGAGTGGCCCAGAGCACCACTTGCAGGTTTTGGTTTGCTTGGGAGTTCCAGCTGGCTGTGGAGAGAGGGGAAATTAGGCTGGCTCAGGTTAAATCTATTGGCACACTCTTAGCACAAGCCGAAGCTGGCACAAGCCCATGCAGGGCTTTGTTTTGCACATCACAGTATCACAGTGCCACAGGATATTAGAGGCTGGAAAGGACCTCCAGAGACCATCAGGTCCAACCCCCCTGCCAGAGCAGGATCACTCAGGGGAGTCTGCACAGGAAAGCATCCAGGTGGGGTTGGAAAGCCTCCAGAGAAGGAGACTCCACAACCCCCCTGGGCAGCCTGCTCCAGGGCTCTGTCATCCTCACTGCAAAGAAGTTTCTCCTCATGCTGAGCTGAAATC